>NC_056725.1:622919320-623066820 GCF_019279795.1 Protopterus annectens | reverse complement strand
AGAGGCTGTTATGTAGTGGCCTGTTATTATATCGTGCTGCCATTCCTGCCATCATTCCAGTGATGTTGTGGTCCCCACACATATTGTGGGGTAGGGTCCATATGTATATGTGGGCTACAGCTAGACAAAACATGTGTGCCCTTCTGCAGCTCAAAGGTCAGTGTATGTAACACTGTTATGTGCCCCTGTAAGTCAGTCTATGGGGGAGGGGTGTGTACCATATATAACCTAGGCTGTTACAACATGTGAGGGATATCAGTAGTAAGACACCTTAAGATATATGGCTGTACATTTTCATACATTTCACCTTGGGAACATTGGTGGCCTAGTGTTTACTGTCATACAGACGCTTCTGTTTGTCATTGTGACAGTGATGTTTTAAGTTAAGCATTGTTATGTAACAGATACATCCTCATTGTGGCAGCTTAATTCTTTTCTCCCTAGGGGTAGAGTGCAGAGTGTAATTGGAGGCTGCTGAACTACATCTGCATTACTTACTGTTGATTGATTGTTATCCTCTGGCCCAGTCTTTCTTTACTGTTGTACTACTTGAAGGCCTTGGCCTGGGCAGCAACACGTTATGCTTTCGGATTACTGTATAAAATGATTTGCTTGAGAGTTGCATTACTCTCTTAGTATGTATTTCAAACACCTAACAGCTATCTGACATGGCATATACAACTGTAATACACAAATAAACATTTCTTATGTATTCAAACCTGTGTGTAGTGTAATATCCTTTGACTTCTCTGTGGATATATGTTTCATGCAATAATTGCCTTTTGTATGAGAGTATCATACATTGTCCATTTTAAAAGGTGGCAGCTGTAGGAATACTGGCTGTTTGGCTGTTCAATATGCTGTGCACCCTCTAAATATGTATCTTCCTACACATATCTATAAGTAGTAAAATATGTATATGTGTATGTGTATATACATATATATATATATATATATATATATATATATATATATATATATATATACATATATATATATATATATATATATATATATATATATATATATATATATATTTATATATATGGGT
The DNA here is from genome assembly GCF_019279795.1 of Protopterus annectens. Lineage (NCBI taxonomy): Eukaryota > Metazoa > Chordata > Ceratodontiformes > Protopteridae > Protopterus > Protopterus annectens. The sequence goes on along the minus strand of NC_056725.1, from coordinate 623,065,769 downwards.
TCCATACACTAGATTGAATTTTCACTAATTCGAAATAGTGCATAGAATGCTCACTGCAGCAAAAGTGCACTTAATTGAAAGTGCACTTACGCAAAGTTCAGTACACTGAACGGGTGTTGTACTGAACTTCTGTGCAGTACTCACGGACCTTAGGGTTAGGGCATGGGTCATAGTAAGGGGATAGCCCGTAGGGCTATCCCCTTACCATGACCCGTGCCCTAACCCTAAGGTCTGTGATGACTGCAGCGCAGTGAAGGACATAGTAATGTCCTCCAGTATGGTGTGATAGTCACAAACCTTAGAGTTAGGGCATGGGTTAGGGTAAGGGGATAGCTTTACTAACTATCCCCTTAACCTAACCCGTCCCTAACCCTAAGGTCCGTGACTATTGTACCATAGTGGAGGACATAGCTTGTTTTTTAAGTCCACCACTGTGCTGCGGTGTTTTCGATGAAGTGCACTTACGCAAAAGTTTACTTTCATTAAAGTGAACTTTCGCAGAAGTGAGGTTTCCTATTACAAGTTTGAAGTAGTTCTTGTAATAGGAATCCATATATATATATATATATATATATATATATATATATATATGTTGTGTCTTTTGGCATTTCCCGGTTAGGGGTCGCCACCGCTAATGATTGGCAGTAGATTTTTACGTGCTGGCTTGCCGGGCCTAACACACAACCTTCAATGAAGGAACGTCCATTCACGCATGTCGCCACACAGAAGACGCTCTAACTGAGAATTGAATGGGCAATGTCTAACTGTGAGACGACATTGCACAGCAAACAGAACACATGCATATATGGGACCACAGTGGCCATTACAACAGCATGCAGGTACATTGATGGCAGCATGCCACCAATGTGGGAGTATTTCAACATGGCACATGCATAGAAACAAATTTAAATATTTATTAAACAATAGGACATATGTCCCAACAGTAGATTTAATTGTACACATACCCATTGAGTTGTGTATTTAGATTATTTTTGCAGATATGGTGGGGGGGAGATGTCAATTAACTTGTATATCCCTGAAGTTCTCATTACTTTGTTAGTTAGTGCTGTAATCTGTACCTTACAGGTATTATTACACTACCCTATGGCCTTAGTTTGGACAGTGGTATGGTTGTAGACAACTATATACATGAACTGTGTTTTACCTGCAGTACACGCCTCTTACCTGGTATACCTGTGGCGGTATTGTTTGTTAACACTACCTGACTGTTTCTAAGCATATTTCCAGATTCCAGGTTGATGTTATGCACATACCTTCGCAATCTCTTATTGCACACACTCTGGGCAAGTCTTGACAACATGCAGGTGAAACTGGGACATATTTTGACTATTGCTCTCATAAACCTTTGGTGAGTTGCTACAATGACAGGTTTGTTTTCATATACATTTTCCGAATATTTCAGGTCTGACAGTCAGTTATATGACATTAAATGCTGCCTAAATGTCACAGATCATCACACTGATATGCCAGGGGGACAGGGTAACAGGCAGCAGATATGGGCAAATTATCTGGACATTCTGGACAAATCTGGACAGTTGAGGGGTATGATTCTGCATACAAATTACTACCACTTCCAGGATTCAAACCATGGCTGCGTCTGCTAAAAATAAAACAGTGTACTTCACAGTTGAGTGTGCTATATAGATATTGCTGTGTATCTCTTCTCTGATTTCTGTCTATAAGTCTCCCATGGTTTTACAATCTGACTTTGTAATTACAACACTCTTATACAGGGTTTCCTAGACAGTCTTATTATGTAGCACTGTATGGATGACAGTGATGAGTAATACCTTATTATTCAGAGAAACTGCAACACTAACACTGCCGTACAATACCAGACTAAACAGTACCAGTCCAGGATTTCAATCTTTTATTTCTAGGCACAGTTTTCATATCTGACAGACCTGTGGAGGGAATGTTTGTTAACACTAGCTGCATGTTGCCACACATTACCAGATTCTACATTATTATTATGCACATACGTCTCACTCTGTTTATGCGCACACTCTGGTCATAGCTTCACAACATGGGGTTGGGAATGGGACATACTTTGCTTATTACTCTCATAACAATTTGGTGAGTTGCTAGAGTGACAGGTTTGTTCTTACATATATATTTCTGAGAGTTATGATGTGTGACAACCAGTTGTATGTCGTTAACTGCTGCCTAAACTTCTGGGATCATCCCACTGACTTTCTAGGGGGACAAGGTGACAGGCAGGGGAATTATGCCAAGTATCTGGACTTTCTGACAATATCTGTACAGTTGTGGGTTATGATTCTGCATACAGCTTATTACCACTCCCAGGATTCGAACCATGGCTGTGTGCGGTAAAAATGCAACACTTCACGTCTCAGTTGAGTGTGCTATTTTGATTATGTTATCTATCTTTTCACTGTTTTCTGTCTAAGTCTCTCTCAGTTGTACAATATGACCTTGTGATTACAACAGTCATATACAGACATTCCTACACATTTTATTTATGTAGCACAGTGTAGGTAACAGTGCTTAATACAACAGTACTATTAGAGATTGCAACACAACATTACCATATGATACCAGAGTAAACACAAGCAGTGCAGGAGTTAGACCTTTATTGCCAGGCTGTTACCCTTTTAATTACATACAACCTATATGAGACTCTTCCCGCCATATCGTCTGGTTTATTCAGTACATCCGAAAAAACACACGAAAGTCACCACACGTCAAGATTTAATGAAGCTTTCAGGTCTACACCCTTCCTCAGCATATAAAAAATACATCCATTCATTTCTTTTAAATAGAGGATTAGTTCTATCACATGATTAAGCCAGCCATACTACACTTAAAGGAAACATAAGCAATTAACCTATCCAAAGCATTGACTAAAATCTAACTTTTATAACATTCATTAATAAAAAGATTATTATAAAAATACAAGACTAATATTACATATACAATATAAAATATATAAAAAATATACACATATAGAAAAAAACAGGGCTACAAACATTTAAAGGTATTGTTTTTGCCTTTTAATCAGAATTGGTTTTATACTAACAGCACTATTAAGACCAGGTGGTTTATCTGCTTGTAGGCGAACTATCCATTCATATTCCCTTGTTTGTAGATAGTTATCTTGATCACCTCCCCTTAATCCTAAAGTTAGCACACAAATAACTAAATTTAAAAGTGTGCTTTGGGAAGTCCATCACATGCCTATACAACCCATTTGATTCAACTTTTCTTTTTATTTCGGACTTGTGCTCTATTATTCTGTCCTTTAATTTCCTACATGTTTTTCCCACATAAAATACATTACATTGTGTGCACGTTGCTAAATAAATTAATTTTGTTGTATTACAGTCAGCCCTACATTTAAAAGTAAACTCTTCATTAGTTAAGGGATGCTGAAAATATCCTATTGTTTCATATATATCCATACAACAAGTGCAGTTATGACATTTGTATGTTCCTGTTTTAGTTGGTATACTCTTTGGAACATCAAAAATCTTTATAACAGAGCATCTGTTTTATTGATTGCCCATTCCTGTAGGCAAATCTCGGTCTCAAGCCCAAGATATCTCTCAATTCTGGTTGGGCCATCAATATCACCCAGTTCTTTTCAATAATCTTGCGAACTCTTGTAGTATTGGTATTATAGCTAGTGACAAACCTTACAACATTATCTTTTATTTTATTTTCACCACCTTCTGTTATTTGGTCTTAATGTTCCATGTTTGTAAATCCAAAGATAGGTCTATATACATTCTTTCTTCCTTGTATAACCTCATTATTCAGTACATCCCATACACAATACAGGTTTTATACTGGCAATTAACTTTCTACTACTTTTAGATTTATTTCTTATCTCAGTACATCCAAGAGTATTACTAACCTGCCTCGTAACACAGCCTCTGCAGCCTACAGGCATGGGCCTCCTGATTCACAGCCCGCTCTGCTGCTGCTGCCAAAGACACAAGAGGAATATTTAGCCATACCTGTCCATAATATACATGACCTGGCAATTATTAAACAGGTAGTAGGATGAGTACTTATACACGGCTGGGACATCACCCAACTGCCTAGCTTCTCGGACCCACTGATCCAAGAGCTCCCTCTTCCTCCATTTCAGGTCAGCATAGTGATGCCTGATGTGCTTACCAGTTCAAGGGATGCCAGTGGCACTGGTGAGGTCACGGGCAAGATGGTCCCAGGCTTCTGCTTTATATTGGGAACCTTAGTACTGGCCCTGCAGCAGTCTCTGTTCATGGTCTTTAACGAGGAGTCCTGCCATGACTTTGGACTCCTGGATGCCCCAGCACTGTGCCCAGAACATCAATCCTTCTTCCACACTAGTCATAGTGCCTACAGGAGGAAGCTGCAACCAGTTATGAGATGTATTCCCACCTGTGGGGTTTAAATAGGTCCGATTTCCCACACTTTACCGTGATTGGATGGTTTTGAAAATGCTAAGCTATGGGCAAACCTGCTTACCTAAGGTTGGCATTGCTAAAAGGGGTATACCAATGGGCATATTGGTTTAGCTGGCCTACACATTGCTTACACCTAGTAAGCAGGGGTGTACAATGCTTAGTGCTGCTTATTTTTAAATTTGCACACTATTTGCTGTTTGGAATTGATTTATCATTCTTTACATGTTATATATTTGTTTAGTATCCGTGATTCATGTATACGTACACTGTATGGGGTCCTTGGGCTTATTGTGGTATTTCACCACTTTATTACAATGACACCACATATGGACTTAATGCAGTACTCCAGTTCACATATTTATGTTATGCAGTAGGTTATACAACATAAAACTGTATATAGACTCCTTTCGTATGTACATTGTGATTTTGCTATAGTGAGGATCTGTTTGGGGATATCTCAGTTTTATGTACTGCTCTGATGGCTTACTGGTTAACTGCAGTGACTATAGTGTACAGGGTTCTGGGTTCAAGACCTGCAGGGGCTGTTTATTTTGTTGCTGGGCAGAAAAGCGGCTATTGGATACTGAGTGATTAAGACACTTTTAAGCAGTTGTAAGCAGGTTTGCGCAGGTTTGCACGATGGTAAGCAATGCTAGCTTCCAGTTAAATATGCTTACAGAGAGTTAGCTTCAGAATTGCTTAACCTGTGTATGCACTGCTTACCCCTGCGCAAACAGGCTTAAACCTGCTTACTCTTGCTTAAAACTGCTTACTTCCGCTTACCCCCTGCACTAATTTAGACAGAAATGAAACATGGGTCTTGGAAAAGTAGTAGATTTGGACAATCTATGGATTTATCATTCATTACACATTATACCTTCATTTAGTATCTCTGATTCATGTGTATGTATACTGTATGGGACACTTGTGTTTATCTGTGGATTTTACCACATTATTACAATGACACCTCACATCTGCAGTTAATGCAGTACTCCATTTTACAAATATATGTTATTTAGTAGATTATACAGCAAAAATAAAATGCTCATAAAGTGATTTCACATGGAAAATGGAATTTTCTACAGTGAGAATTGAACTGGGAATGACTGCTTGCAAAGCGAACGCTCTGACCAATACACTTTTGTAGTACTGCTTCAATTGCATGTATCTTGATATTTATCTTCATTTGCTATTTAAGCTACAGTATGCGTAGCAAAGTAGCTAAGCAATGGACAAACCCGTACACCTATGGTTAAATTTAATCTGTTTGATAAAAAAAATTCTCTACTGCTATTTTCTCCAGGAAGGGACAGGTTTCACTTATTGCTGTGGATTCCTGCATGCATCTGCACATTTGGCAGACATCCTAGCAACCCCCCATACCTCTCAACCACTTCAGGCAAACTATCTGGACAAAGCTTGACAAATTGTGGTATAACTACGGACATATTTTCATTATTGCTCTTATAAACTTGGGACGGTTGCTAGAGTAACAGGATAATATACGTTTTCTGATGGATTTGAAGTCTGACACTGACATGTCTGCCATTATTTACAGACTTCAATCCTGAGATCATCTCAGTGATTTGCCAGGACAAATGGGGTGCTGTATGGACGAGAAATCTGGACAGTCTGCGATGATTTGTATAGCTGGGAGGTATGCAGCCTCCTATGAGCATTCTTGCTCATTGTAATTGCCGGGCAGCACGTCCTGAGTGCAGGGGCATGTATATTGTGAGAGCTGTGCTCTCAGACACACCCCCTGCACTCGTCCACACTCCATGTCCATTTAGGAGCAGAGGCAGCACGCCTTTATTAGTATTCATGGTGCACTGCTGTGCTGCCCTTAAATGGTTGTTTCCATGCAGGAATAACTTATTTCTGCACGGAAGATTAGTGAATCCTGGGAAGTGACTTCAGTCCTCAATAAATTGCAAGAAAAAACAAAACACAAATTTTATGAGGGACAGACCAAACATATGACGCAAAAATCTGGACAGTTAAAATGTATGATAGGGATTCCATTTTCAAGGATGTTACCGGTTGAGCTACTGAGACTGGTTTAAGTCAGCCTCTACTTTCAAGAAAGTGGAGAATGGCACTTTCTATGGTGAATGAGTGAATAAGGAACAGTGTAGGGCTTTTCCATGATGAATGAGTGAGTAAAGAACTGTACTGGGCTTTAAATGAATTTTATCAGCTCACATTTAAGAGTCTAGCATCACCAAACATATCAGTACTTATTTCAGCACTTCTAGCAATTAGATTCGATCTGCATGCAGTGGTTCTGCTCAGTGGATTATTCACATAAAGACTTTCCATGCAATCATGGCTAGGAACATTGTCTCCTGATGTCTGATCTTCCCACTTTGAGCTGCATACTTCTGTTTCTCCTTTGACCAAAGCAGATATTTCAAGATGCTTCTGTAAGCACTGGGCAACATTACAGTTATGTCTTCCTCAGTATCTGTCTATAGCCTTGCTGGGTTGCCAGTTTGCCATAAATTGGAAATCTGACATGTTATTCATTATCTGAGTCTCGTTGCATACTCAGAGCCCAAAAAGAAAATTGCTTTTGCATTTTCCTCACTTTTAGCCTCAACTGTCACATCTTTGACCATTTTGGTCTTATACATAACAGCAAAATGTCACATTTTCTTCCACAGACACCTTCTGTTTCACAATAAACTCTGCTCATTATGCACACAGCTGCATTTTGTACATTTCCCTTGCTTGCACTCACTGTCTGTCTGCTTATTATCACTCAGATGGTTATACTGGCCTTTCTTATGACTTTCACTTTCCTTACTGCATGTTATTTTTTTTGCTACTTTTATACACATTTCTCACCACTCCCATCTCAGTATACTGCCTTTTAATGGCTTCCTAACTTTAGACTGAGGTATTTAACCACATTCGGCTTTTGATCATACAGAGTACACTGAACATTCAAATCAGCAACTCTGTAAAAGAGCAAAAAGATAACCACTGAGAAAAGCAGGAATGTACTTGTGGCTACACCACACTGTGTGAGCACTACCAAGAATAAAGTACATAGCAGCAGCAGTACTGCACTAGCTGTGTCCTAGCAGAGTGGTGCTCACTGCTCCCTTGAGACCTGGGATTGCTGGACTGAGACTGTCTGCAGGTGCATTTTTTATGTATTACTTTAAGTGCACTCCTGCTCAATAAAATGATCATATTTTATTTACTTATTTACTTACTTAACAGCATTGTAAGTGCAAGAGCAAGACTATATAATATGGTGTGAGACTAAGTTCTCTATTTATTTAATTACTTTATTATTTTGCTTCACTTTATATTTAGTATACGATTTTCCAAACCCAGTTAAGCCTTTCACAGGCTGCATGTTGCAGCCATATACCTGCTTACTTTTCTCAATGTTCATTTTTTCAGTCTTTTTTAGTCACCGATTTGGATGCTTGGTGTACATTGTATGATCAAAAGCAGACTGAAGTTAAATGTTTCGATCTAAAGCAAGGAAGCCCTTTTTAATTTCTTTAGACTGATGTGTAATTTCTATGGCTTTCTGTAGCATATGGCTGTAGTTGTAACTTTTGCAAAACATTTCAGTCTGCAATGCCTATTATAGTTCTGTCTCCTCTCCAGATGTCTTTAGTGACCCCAAACTCACACTATTCTGCTAGTTCATCCAAACATTGCAGAAACACTACTACTAACTCACCCCCTTTCTCAACTCATTTGTGAAAGCATACTTTCATGTATTACATTTTGTTTAGGCAAAAAATGTTCATCTCTCTTATATAAAAATGCCCCTCAACAAATGGAAAATCACTAAAACGGACTCAACATCTCTGCCTGCAGTATAAAGAAGAGAAATACTCTGAACCTCATGTTCTTCCTTATCTATTTTGGTTGTGGTGTGTACATCTGCTTCCACAGTGGCCATGCTGATGGTTGTTTGAAGTCAAATGGCAATGGTGGACTGAATTTCATAATTTTTAATGTTTTTCTGTTACCCTTCAGGTTTGCTTTTTGCCATCTTGTAGGAGCCAAATCCATACCAAATGTTGGCAGAATCATTGGAGGGTCTCTCTCTGTGGCACTATTGCACAGTTTCTCAAAAGTCTGAACTGTTGCTGGTTTTCTCATGGCATTGTTGAAGTTCTCATTTTAAGTTGATCCCCTTCTGGCACCATGTAACAAACTGCGCTATATTTTAGGCTACGAGACACATGGGAGACCAAATCTTTGTAAGTCTGATGCATTTATTTTACACTCCGTTACACACCGTCTGATATAAAACAACAGCAACATACCAGTGTTGTTAGGATCTCAGTCCTTCACACAATGGCTAATAGCTTTAATACTATCCCTTTGCATTTTGTATAAAATACTTTATGTTTGTTACACTTTAATACAGGCAAAACCAGTATATCACTGATTGCACAGATCATCACAATAATGTGCTTTCACCATACTGAACTTTGCAGCAAATTAGCCAAATTGCATCACTTAGGCTGGAGTAAATATCACTGACAACTCTTACTCTGATGTAACTTTATTTATTGACTATCCATGGAGTTAGACCAGTGATTAATCAAGCAAAGTTCCCTTGAGTCTTATAGGTTCATAGGTGGGTACTAGGCTATTGGCCCTAGGGCCTATATAAGCCTAGCCAAATGGTACCCTGGCTTTCGTCACCCAAGGAAATGATTTTCCTGTGCCCCTGTCAAGCAGAGCCACAGAGGTGAACCCGGGATGAATTTCTTATTTCCCATCTAAACATCACGATTTTTCTTGAAGAGTGCTAATGAGGAGCTTTGTTTGATACAGATAGGTAGTTTGCTCCAGAGTATTGGAAGCCTCTGGGACAGGAATCTATCCCTTCAGCATGTTATGTTTATTGTAGTGACAAGGTTTAGGTCCCTAGAGCATGTAGCTCGGAGGGATTGGGATTTCGTTAAGTGGAGCATGTCCAACAGCTCTGGGTGTGATAAAGCTTTGAAAGTTAGGCAGAGATCGCCTCTGAGTAGGTGATATGCGACAGAGTAAATCTGGAGTTTTTTGAGATGGTCTGCGTAGGGCATCTGTTTGAGGCCGGTAATCCTCTTTGTAAGGTATTTCTGTGGCCTTTCCAGTTGCTGTAGATGTCTTGTGAGATACATACCAAAAGGGGCGTTGTACTCTATAATGGGTCTAATGAGTGACAAGTAGAGGGGAACAATGACCTCTTTTTTCCTGGATAAGAAACCTTTTGTTATGAGGTGTACCATGTAGAAGGATTTCCTGACTACTGTGATAATGTGATTATCAAAGGAGAGATTACTGTCCACCTGTGCCCCAACGTCTCTTATCACACTTTTGGTGTTAAGTAGACTACCACCTATGTGGTAGCTCATGGGTACAGAGATTTTATTTTATTTTATTTTTTTTTATTTTACATTTGTTGACTGGGATAGTCCAACTGGATACATGTCCATTTTCAGCGGAGGCCCAGGGAGAAACATTCCAAAGGTAGTTACATATGCATTTGTCACAATGTACAGATAGAACAAGAGTAATAACAACATAGTACAAATAAGACACACTTTACAAAGTCAGTTAAATTTATACAGTCTCACAAACTTCAACTCTGGCTTAACAAGTAAAAGACAGCAGAGTTCCATTTACAACAACATAGTACAAATAAAACACACTTTACAGAGTCAGTTCAATTTATACAGTCTCACAAACTTCTACTCTGGCTTAACAAGTAAAAGACAGTAGAGTTCCATTTACAAACATAGTATTAGTACACTAGTATGAATTATGATTTAGTCTGGCTTGGAGCAGAGACATATCCATTGAGACCTGAAATACTCCTTAAAAGCTTTTTTGAATTGAGATAGGGTGGAATCTAGGGTAATGTTAGCAGGAAGTGAGTTCCAAGTTTTGCCAGCAGAGTTGGCTAACAGGGAGTCTCTGGCTAAGTTGTTGGATTTGATGGATTGCACTACCAGTCTATTAGATGAGCGGAGTGATCTGGGGTTGGAGTGGGAATAGATGATGTTTTTCAGTGCAGGTGTATTTTCTGGTTGGTTAAGTGCTTTGTGAGCCACAATAAGTTGACTATACTGAATCTGCCTAGGTAGCTCTAACCATCCGAGATCATTTAGATTTATACAATGATGCATTCTGTAGTGGAGACCAGTGGCAAATCTAGCTATGTTATTATAGCAGCTTGAGAGTTTGTTAAGATCAGTTTTATTTAGGTTGGCAAGTAAAGGGGAAGCATAAAAGAGGGTAGAGAGTAGATGGGAGCGGGCAAAGGCAGTCCTAGCAGGTGGGGTTAGGAATGGCTTTATCCTATATAGTGAGACCAGTTTTCTATTAATGGTTTTGATAGTTTTGTTAATGTGCACATCAAACTTAAGACTGTTATCTACAATAACTCCTAGGAGTTTTGTATGGGCATCTGGGGAGATTATGGTACCATTATTAGATTTAATGGAGAGAGATGTCACCGGGGATCTTTGGGTGGGGGAGAAAAGTAGGAACTTTGTTTTGTTAGGATTTAGAATCAGACAGCAAGTGGCAAGCCAATTCTCGACTAGGTTAAAAGAACACTGAGTAACTGTTTGAAGCTCTGTTTGTGAGGTGCCAGTGCAGATCAACATTGAGTCGTCTGCGTATTGAATGCAGTTAGCTTTAGGGATGAAAGTTTGGAGGTCATTAATAAAAACAGAAAGCAGAAGTGGTCCCAAAATACACCCCTGGGGGACACCTAGGGTGTTGGGTAGGAGGTTTGATAGTTTGTTCTGCCATAAGACGGAGTGATTGCCTAGAGGATGTTGATGAGAAGATGGTGGTTAACCATATCAAAAGCCTTGGACAGGTCCAAAAAAAGGGCTGAGGGTGGCTTGTTGTTGTTCTTGTTATAGTTTCTTGCATTACAGAAGGTGAGGGGGGTTGTGGTAGTACTATGATGTGGCCTGAAGCCATGCTAAGAGTTAGCCAGTATGTTGTTTTGGGTTAGAAAGTACAGAAGTTGTTTTTGGATGCATTTTTCCATAATTTTTGCCAGAGGTGACAAGATGGCTATGGGTCTATAATTAGATAATTCAGTAGAATTACCACCTTTATGGAGGGGTATGACATGAGATATTTTCCAGATAAAGGGGACTGAGGCTTCTGATATGGATCGGTTAATTAGAATTGAAATGGGGTACACTATGCTGTCAGCAGCTTTTTGCAAATATTCAGCGGGGAGAAGGTCAGCAGCTAGGGTGGTAGGTTTTAATTTTTTGAGGCAGGTGTTTTAGGGCAGACCAGTTGCATGTCTTAAGTTCGTCCTGAAACTTACTAGGATTGACGCTTTTACTATTTCTTATTGTTCTATACATGGGCTGATAGTAGTTATAATATTTGTGCTTGCATATAAATGTGAGAAAGTGATCACTGAGGTCATCGGGGATGGCCCCCGATGTATACATTTGGGGGTGGGTACTGATTAGTATCCAGTCCAATATACTATCTTTTTGGTTAAGTTTACCTATCCTGGTGGTGGTGGATATGATCTGTGTGAATCCATGCAGGCTTATATGGGTGGTAGGAGAATGAGAAGAGCAGGTGTTCCAGTCAATGTTAAGATCTCCAAGTACAATGGTTTCTTGTAGATAGTTATTAGCTAACCAGTGGAGGATGTCTTCTAGGGAATTGTTATTGTGTCCTGGGGGAATGTACACACAGACTATATTTATGCATTTGTTTTTGTTAATTTGGAACTTGGTAGCAATTATTTCTGCTTTATTGACCTGGGGTGGTTGAATAGGATCTGAGGTAACATTTAGTGTAGATTTGAAGAGTACAGCTACCCCCCCCCCTTCCTAGTAGAGCGATCGAGTCTAAGTATATTATACCCAGGTGGTAAAATTTCATTATCTGAGGTTGATGGTTTTAGCCAGGTTTCAGTTAGGCATAGAATATCAGGGAAATGGACTTGTAAGAGGGCATGTAAATTATGTACTTTGTTATTTATGCTCCGACTATTTAGTTGGCAGACCAGGAGGGAGTTGGGGGACTTATTAATAGATAGTGATTTACCTGGGTTAGTTGCATATGTGGTTGCCCCATCTAAGGTGGAAGGGCCGGAGTTTGGGTGAATATCTCCGTCCATTGTGAGGTTATAACGTATATTTTCTATAAGCTACAGGATTTTGTTTATAAATCTTTGATAGTGTTTAGATTTTGAGCTGATGTATCTGGGTCTAATAGGCTGATAGTGTCTTGTGGTTAAGGAGTTAGTTATAGTAGTACCTATTGGGTAACCTGTCATGTTCAATACAATGGGGCTAGTTTGACATTTTCGGTAGTGAAATCCTAGGTAAGACTGATTTTTGTAAGTGGAGAGGAGATATGGAATTAACATGAGGGATAGCAGAGAGAGTAGTGACATTGCTTTAGATGGTAACATGGTTAAAGACTAGAATCGTGTTGTAGGTTTAGGGCCCACAGGATCTTGTGGTTGGATATTAACTACTGGGAGGGGTGGGGCTGGACTATTGTAAGCAGTACAGTACTGAATGGTTCAGATAGGAGAAAATGGAGAGGTGAATGAGGGATGGGTTAAGACGAGTAGTGAATTATTGATTGGTTCAGCCAGAGGGGGTATGGTATTGTGCCTATAAAGATAGGCACAGTGGGGGTGGGTGGGAATTAGGGGTAGGGAGGGGTGCAGAGTGAGCCCGAGCACAGTGAGGGCGAGCAGAGCAGGGCTTAACCCACACAAGGATCTTGGAACCTGCAATAATTAAAGGTAAATATGCTTAGGTTTCACAAGGTAGTCTTTGAATGCATAAATTTACTGTTTAAATTGTAAGTCAGGGTATGCCTTATTTTCCTTTCTTTACTTACAATGTTTTGATAAATTTTGGGTAAAACTCTGTATTTTGTATCCAAATTAATGCTTATATATGGGGAAATATATGGTAGGCATATAGTATTTTTACTGTTTAGTTTTAGGGGTTGGTACTGTAGTTGGAGCTAGGTACTAGTTCTAAAGAGACCCATGTCAGCAACTATGGTATTCTCAGAGAGATTTAAACAATATTAACCTTAGCAGGGTGTTTTGCCATTGGGCAGCTTAGTACAGGTATGTAGAGTGAGAGTCAGGTGAGTAGCGTCCTTCTTGCTGTAAGCTTTGCAGCACTGCTTGTTACGGGGGATAGTTCCTGGTTGGAAAGATAGGTTACAAGAATGAGAACAGGTTTAAGGTTCAAGAATTTAGACAATCTGCAGGGAATCACTGTGCCCAAACAAAACAACTACAGCAACATCTCACTAAGTTCCCTGTATAAGTCTGTATTGTTACAAAGTATCAGCTTTCCTTGTGAGCACTCTGAGACACGTTACAAAAGCTGAGCAGGGTTTAACACACACAAGGATCTTGGAACCTGCAATAATTAAAGGTAAGTATGCCTAGGTTTCACAAGGTAGGCTTTGATAGCATAAATTTACTGTTTAAATTGTAAATTTACCAAAGGGGATGACAATGCACTTTTTGGCATTGAGCTTGAGGCCATGGCTTTGACACTAGGCATCTGTCTCCGTGAGGCAATTTTGTAGGATGTCCACATTGTTAGGAGTTTTTATTATGGCTCCTAGTTTGCAGTCATCTGTGAATGTCGTTAGCCAAAGACCTTCTGTGTTAGCCTGTACTTCAGCAAAGTAGATACCAAACAGGAAAGGACCCAGGACTGAGTCCTGTGGTACTCCACTTGTCACTGGTCTGAAGTCAGATTTGGAGTCTGCTACTTGCACAGTGTGGGTTCTGTCAGTGAGCCAGTTGGCAATCCATCTTGTGACATAGGGATTTATACCCAGTTTAGTGAGTTTATCTATAATTCCAGAGTGGGGGATGGTGTCAACAGCCTTGGCGAGATCTAGATAGGTTGTGTGAACCACTATACCCATGTCTACGGCTTTGGTGACTGCTTCAAAGAAGTCTATCAGGGTTAGGAGACATGATCTGCCTTTTACAAGCCTGAACTGGGTGGGGTCCAGAGTTTGGAGATTACCAATGTCTTTGTCTATAAAATCCATGATGATACATTCCATGGCCTTGCAGACCAGGCTCATTAAACTAATGGGCCAGTAGTTCCCAGGGTCCATGGTGGCTCCCCCTTTGTGGAGTGGGTTAACCATTGCTGTGTGCCATTCAGTGGGCACAAAGCCTGAGGTGAGGCTATGACTGAACATGGTGTTTAGGTGTGGTGCCAGTTCATTCTGCAGTTCATGTAGAACGCAGCCTGGGATGTTGTCAGGTCCCATGGATGCTGTGTTCTTGGCTTTGGAGAGTGTGTTTTTTACCTGTGCAGCCATGATTACAGGAACTTTGCATTCTTCTGGTATAGAGATGGGCCATTTAGGGGGTGAGAGTGGGGGGTAAAGTTAGCACTGAACCTACCTGCCAGGATGTTGGCAATATCAGTTGGTTCTGTATATTTAGTGCCATTGTGCTGTAACTCAGAGCAGATCTGAGTGTTGCCATTGAGATTCTTGAGATAGCTATAGAATGCTTTGTGGTGGTCTTTAGAATTAGTGGTGATTTTGTTTTCAGTAATACTCTTAGCTAGCTGGCATATATCTAATGTACCCCATGGAGCACTCTGTCATATTCCAACCACTATCCACTAGGTTTACCAGTGTACCTCATTAAAATGCAGTAAAAACAAGATGATATGCCATCTACTCTGGTTAAGTTAATCTGAGTCCTCAAGCCTGCATAAGTAGCAAATCCTGCTTCCCTGCCAATTCTTTTATTAGAAAATCTTGCCTGTTTGCCAGTTCTTTTATATTAACTATACCAACGCTTCTGCCCCCCCTTGCCTCCCACCTTTTTGTCTTCCTTTTTTGATGGTCTCCTTACAGTAGCTTACCATGGCAAACACACCCATGCACACCACTCCTCATCTGCTGAGGGACCTTCCCCAGAAACAAGGCCCTTACAGTCTCTTTATAGTATTAACATGCATTCCACTCCTTGTCCAGCTTTTGCTGCCAGTGTCAGTGGTGCCCTACAGAAAACTGAACCAGGAGGAGTCCTTGAATCATCCCAGCCACCCGAGATCACCACCAAGGCTTATTCCTTCCTGCTAGCCAACAGAGATCACCACCAAGGCTTATTCCTTCCTGCTAGCCACCAGAGATCACCATCAAGGCTTATTTTTTCCTGCTTACTCTCAGGGCATCCAGATGGCAGGTCTCAGGTATACCCAGCAAAGAAAAGAGTAATTGTAGTCAAGCTTCAGGACTTTGGAGCCTTCTCTACCATAGTAGGATTGAAAAGCTAGTGCCACACTTATAACAGATGATCTTTGTGGACATGTTCCACTTACAGGCCTGCTATTTCCACTTTTTCCAAAAAGATGCCGAGCTCCCCAGCCTCTGCCCTAGTTTCCTGCAGTATGGCTAGCATTACTGAAATGTCCTGTAAGTCACTTGACCCTAATACTGTACCTTCCTTCCTGGGACCCTCAGTTCCTCATTTCACATACTCAAGGCCTCCTGGACCCCATTACCATCGTCTTTTTCATTTGGCTCTTTCTCTTTCCACCGCTGAGAGTGTTCCCTCCTATCATATCTGTGAGCTCTAATGCTGTTGTTTCTTCTAGACAAAATAAATTTAGATCATATATTCCTTGCTGGGTACCTGAGCCCAGCAGCACCCACTTTCAAGCCTTATTTACTTTTTCCAGTGATCCTTCACCATCCTCTGGGGTACTTGCAAGCTGCAGCCTCTTCCTGTAGTCCACACTAGGCTGAACTAGTCAAACAATATCAGATGAAACTGTCATTACAGGTCTGTTGATGAAGGCTTCTTACTACATGCTGTTACTAGGGTGTCAAAGAAGCTGTCCAGCCTCACTCATCCATTCTGCCTTACAAGTGCTTCAGACTGTTGTCCAGTATTACTGACCATGATCTGCAGAACATTAATGATAAAAGATCAACTAGCTATCCAGGTGAAATTTACACAGTGTCTAAACAGTACTGTGTAATAGTTGAGCATAATGGATGAAAAGGATACTAGAAACATGACAACATCAATTATTTTGTAAAATTCCTTTAAGCTTCTACTGGATGAAACACACCAGTGTGGTCAAAGCTTCAACATGACAACAAAAACGTTTTTGGAGGGGGTAAGTCCCTTGTTCCTCTATGCGGTGAGGGAGAGCTTTGCTCTCAGGCCCCCTTACTTAAAAATACTAACATCACAGTTGCATAGCTGTAAAGCCTACACAGACTGAATCACCACTGGTGCACTTACAGTTCAGCATCAGAGAACTGAAATCATAAAGTTGAAACCTCATCCACGTTTCACTTCTCAAAAGTAAAGAAGTCTATACATAAGAAGAAACCTCCAATCTGATGTTGTTAATATTCATTCATTTTTCACTGATGGGTTATCTGTTCCGTCCTTGGAACTGAGCCGGCCTCATACCAAGCTTGCATCAGCCAAAAACTCTCGAGTCAAGATCCTACCCAGAATGCTCTGCTCCCTGTTACCTCAGATCTCATTTGCCGTGTTGCTGTACAACCGTGTCAAGTCACTCTCTCTCAGCTAAGTGAATAATTTTTATATATTGTTACTACTTTAAAAGTTTTTCAATCAGTTACTTTTATTATTCTCCTACCCTATTGTATCTTTAAGACTCTCTCCCTTTAGTCTCTTTCCCTTTATTACCCTTTTCTTACCTTTGAGGTAATTCTTCATTACCGTCGTTGGTAATCCTTCCTTCTTTCTCTCTCTTCTTACCCTTCTGGGTAGCTTTTCTTTTTCTTAGTACTGTCGTTCTTCTCCACATCATTATGTCAGACAAGAAAAGTAGCATTGGTTTTAAACAGTGTAAGAATTGCGGCCATAAGTTACCAGTTTCCGATGGCCATGACTTATGTGTCTAGTGTTTGAATGTCTCCCACCTTACTGTGGACCCCCGTGTGGGATTTGTAGAAATTTTTCGACCAGGGCTATTAACGAGAGAAAAAACTAGTTAATCCTGAAAGGTCTCCTCAAATCTCCTTTCTGTGAGGCTATTTCTGGGTCAGAGGGCTCAACCCCTCCTGCTAAACCCGCTAAGAGGCATTCTTCCTCTTCCTCATCGAGGTCACTCACTTCATCTCCCTCTGGAGATCGCAGGGAGTCGACTCATAAGAAAGTGAAAATGACTACTCCGGTACTGCCACCTGTGACCCTTTCGGCTCCAGGCACGGCACCACCCCAGTTGATTCTTGCTCCAGCCATGTCCTCTTTATCAACACCGGCAATTGGAGTTCCCGATGCAGACACTTATGGCTCTGACAGTTCTGTTGCAGTCCTTACTGGCACCGTCCCTGCAGGTGCAGTCTCCTTTGGCACTGTTGGTGCAATCCTCTTTGGCCTCGAGTCTGATGATACTGTCCTCCACGGTGCAGACACTTTTGGCACCAACATGCTCTTTGATGCAGTCCTTTTTGACACTGTCATTGTTACTGGTGCAGGCACCTTCCCCGATGGCACCGTACCCATGACACTTAGGTTCATAGGTTCATAGGTTGGTACTAGGCCCTAGGGCCTATGCTAGCCTAGCCATAAAAATTCCCTGGCTATTTCTTCCCACAGTATTTACTTCCCTGGACCCCTGTCTAGCAGGGCGACTGACATAATCCCGGGTTGAATTTCCTATCTCCCATCCAATCATCAAAGTTCCTTTTGAAGAGGGCCAAAGAGGCACTCTGCTTGACATGTATGGGCAGTCTATTCCAGAGTCTGGGGAGTCTCTCGGTCAGGAACCTATCCCCCCAGAATGTTTTGTTCTTGCCTTTATGGTGCAGGCACCTTCGACTTCTATGGTGCTGCCTTCATTGGTGCAGACTACTTTGACACCATTTTCTTCGGTGCAGACATCCTCGGTTCCGGGCTCTGCACCACTCGAATTAGCAAGGACCAAGTACTTTCCTTCTTTGGATCCGTTCATTGGTAGCCAATATAGCCCTTTTCTAGAAGGGCCAGAATTGCCTTCAGGTTTCTCTATGAGGTCGACCAGGAGCCTCTCTGAACAAGATGTGTTGCGGCTTGTTGACCAGTTGCTTGTGGCCAGGGGTCTCTCTAAACCTATGTTCCCTCCCTCAGGTGAACGTATTTCTCCTCAAACTCCAACGTACACTCCTCCTTCGACTTCCACCCAAGTCTCAAATCCCATTCCTCCGACAGCAGCTTCCCTCCCTCCGACCCCAGTAGTGGATATCATTTTGGAGCCGGAGTCGTCCTTGTGGCCCTCAGTGCACTGGGCATAGGGCTCTTCTCAGGCTAGTGGCTGTGCCTTGGGGGTGGGCATTCTTGGTTCCATGCCAATTTTTTCTATGGCACCCTCCAGGAATCCTCCCTCTCTCACACTTCACAGTCCTCTTGAGACTCCTGGTCTGGAAGTTGGCTCATCAGAGCGGCATGTGACCCTGGTTCTGAGGTTGTCGTGCTTGGTTCTGGGCTCCCATCCCTCTTTGGACTGGCCAGCCTTCCAGGCCATGGAGAGGATACTTGCCTTCGCTGGCAAACCCCACATGTTGGAGTCCTCTCCCCCCTCTGTGCTACAACTCTCACAAGCTACAACTGCTGGAAACTAGGCACAAGGGCCTCAGGTTTCTCCCCCTCAGGGGACCCTCTCTTTGCAGTCTTTCCCAGAACCTCCCAATGAGGAAGTACCTTACAAGGCTTAGTGCAAGAGGAAGCAGATGGACTCCACTGAGGAGTCTTTGACCGAAGATACGGACTTTGATGATGGGGAAGGGTCCCCACAGTCACCCTCTGATGAGGTGTCCTTTGGTGACATCCTTGAGATCCTTAGACAGAGGGGCAACTGGAAGTCCTCTAATACTTCCTCAGAGGAATCTGTATTCCTACAGGTCTTTCATGCCCAGCCCCCTACCTCCTGGGTTACCCCACCAGCCGATAAGCTTGTCCAGCTCATCGTCCAGCACACATGGAAGGCTCCTGACACCCTGGAAGCTATACCATGGAGGCCTGACAAGATCTTATCTCCCCCAGCAGAGCATCCCCATTGGTCAAGAGGTCTTCCAGTAGATGCCATGGTGGTGGCGGCTGTAACCAAGAAAGACTTGGCAGAAGAGAGCCAAACTGTCCATCCACCCAACAAGGAGTCCCAAGCAATAGACAGACTCAGGAAGCATGTGTTTGCTTCATCAACATTCGCCATTAGGTCTTTGAACTATTTGGCACACTTTACGAGGCTCCAGAGGAATCTTATCAACCAACTCTCTGAAACCTTGGCAGGAGCTGTTTCTGATGAGGTCTGTGACAACGTAGCTTCTCAGATAGCCATCCTAGAATCCATATCCAATTCTTTCATGTGTCTTATTTCACATGCAACAGAAGGAGCAGCTAGAGCGGCAGGCGCAGGTATAGTCATCAGATGACATGCCTGGATGCGCCTTTGTGACTTTGCGGACTCCTTTAAGGCTTCCTTTATAAATGCCCCCATTGAGGCCGCTTCTTTGTTTGGCCCTAAAGTTAAAGATACACTGGCAAGGTGCAAACAAGATGGCAAGACCCTATCTGCCATTGGTGTCAGACACTCCACTCCTCAATGATTCTACTCCAGAAATCAGAAGAGCGGGATGATGTGGCACAGTAAATTACAGGGCTCTTTCCATGACCCAAGTTCTCCCCTAGAGGCAGAGGGGGAAACTCCAATGGAAAATGCCCCTTTTGGGGCAAAGGAGGTCCGTGAAACCGGGGTTCCAGAGATTCTTTCTCTGGCCAACCCTATCAACGCTCCTGAAGCATTGCCAAACTGCTCACCTCTGGAAGCAGTCGGGGTTTTTTTTTTCTTGTACCCCACTTCTTGGCAAAACATAACCACTGACTCTTGGGTATAACAGATAATATCCAGAGGCTATCGCATCCCCTTCCATCTTTGTCCAACCTCATCCAGAGAATTACCCGATGTTCCACCCAGTCAAAGGCAAGCAGCAGCACGTAAAATTCAAAAGCTGCCAGATAGGATCTGTTTTTTACTCGAGGTTCTTTTTAGTGCCAAAAAAGACAGGGGACTGGAGACCAATTCTAGATCTCAGCACACTAAACAAATTTGTAAAAACAGAGAAATTCCGGATGGTCATGGTTCAGTCTATCCTTCCTCTTCTGGAAGAAGAAGATTGGATGTGCTCTGTAAATCTTCAAGATGCGTATTACCACATAAAAATGGACAAATGCTCAAGAAGATAGCTCCACCTCTGCATAGGAGCCAGTCACTACCAATTCTGAGCACTGCCCTTCAGTCTGTCTACAACCCCCAGAGTGTTCACCAAATGTATGGAAGTGGTTATAATGCACCTGCAACTTCAAGGATTCCAGACGTTTCCATATCTAGACGACTGGCTCCTCACCACCCCCACCAATCGTCTACTGGAAGAAGCCCTACACTATACTCTCCTCACAGCACAATGCCTGGGAATCACTATAAACTAGGAGAAGTCCAACACAACCCCAGCACAGTCTTTAGAATTCATTGGGGTACTGTTGGACACAAGAAATTGCACAACATCTCTCCCGGACCACAAACTTCAAAGAATAAGGCAACAGGCTCAGCCACTGCTCTGTCACCACAAATCTTCTGCTCTGTCCATACTCCAACTCTTGGGGTCAATGGCAGCCTTGATCACCATTGTGCCTCTAGATAGATTCCACATGAGACTCTTTCAGTGGTTACTTCTCACTCATTGGTACCCTGTACAACATCTTTTGTCCTTTCAGATAAGTTTAACTCAGAGATGCAAGCAAGATTTACTCTGGTGGATGTCTCGAAATCCCCAACAATGGTCTCACCTCTTCAGCCCCCATCAGCTGAAAGCCACGGTGACCATGGATGCCTCACTGATGGGGTGGGTGGGTTATGTCAGGGAAACTCGGCCCAAGGCACCTGGTCGGAGACAGAGGCCCCTTTGCATATCAATGTCCTGGAACTGAGGGCGGTGTGCTACTAGTGTTTCAAGCATTTCATTCTATCCTTCCGTCAGGGACTATTGCGATCCAGTCAGACAACATGTCAGTGGTCTGGTACATCAACAAGCAAGGGGGCACCAGATCTTATCCATTAGGCCGAGAGGCCTTACAAATATGGCAATGGGCGATAGCTTCCAACTGCTTTCTAGTTGCAATGCACATTTCCAAGAGCTCCAATGTAATAGTGGAGAAGTTGAGCAGGTGCATCCTACAACCTCATGAGTGGTCCCTCAACCCTGTGATAGCAGCAAAAATTTTCAACCGCTGGTGCCAGCCTTGCTGCAACCTATTCACCTCCCCAACCAACTACAAGTGCAGCAACTATTTTGCCCTGATCCCCCCTCTGGGACAGTCACCGAGAGATACTCTAGTCCACGCTTGGCCCTCGGGTCTACTTTATGCTTATCCTCCTCTCCCCCTCATCTCCCAATTTTTGAATAAAGCATGGAAATTGAAAAGCAAAGTGATCCGCATTGCTCCATATTGGCCTCGACAAGTCTGGTTCCCCTTCCTCTGGCCTCACCTGCTAGATCGACCATGGATCCTCAATCCATCCCCAACGTTGATCTCCCATCCACAGGGTCTGACTCACCCCAATCTAACAACCCTGAAACTGACAGCTTGGTTTCTCCACGTCCAGTGATTGCCAGGCAGGAAAACCTCTCATCCCCGTGTGCAATATTCTTATTGCATCTCATAAATAGTCCACCAGACTAATCTATCTCAATAAATGGAAAAGGTTTTCTCTGTGGGCAGTGAATAAACAATTAGACCCCTTGTCAGCCCCAGTTTCGGTGGTTTTGGATTACTTATTACATCTTTTCCACTCTGGGGTGTCTGCCTCCACTATTTGTGTGCATTTAGCTGACATTTCAAATTTCCACAATGGTTTTCAGAATTTTTTGCTCAAGTCACATAGACTCTGTAACACTTTCTTGAAGGGGGTTCTTCACCAAAAACCTCCCTTTAGAGAACCAGTACAACCTTGGGATTTGGCCTTGGTCCTGCAAGCCCTAACAGCTCCCCCCTTTGAACCTGGGTCTTCATGTGATTTAAAATATCTCTCATGGAAAACTTTGTTTCTGATTGCAATCACATTGGCCAGATGCTTGTCAGAACTTCAAGCCTTATGCATCAAACGTTCCTATTTTATCTTCCATAAGGATAGGGTATCACTGAGAATGAATTCTTCCTTTTTACCAAAAGCGGTGTCAGAGCGGTCTATCAACCAGTCTATTGACCTCCCAGTATTTTTTCCTAATCATTCTAATAAGGGAGAGTATTGCCTCCACTCTCTGGATGTTCATAGGCAAATATGATTCTACCTGGACAGAACTAAATCCACCCATAAATCAGACCAACTTTTTCTGGCCTTTTCTGGACCAAGGCTAGGTCATCCTGTCTTGAAAGTTACATTGGCATCATGGTTGAGAAATTGCATTACCTTTATCTACAACAAAAACAATCTCACCTTGCCTCAGAGAGTGAAAGCACATTCTACAAGGTCTATGGCAACTTCAGCAGCTTTCCATGCTAAGGCTTCCCTCAGTGATATTTGCTCAGCTGCGACTTGGGTCAAACCTCATACCTTTATTCTTCATTACAAATTGGATTTTGCCTCCAGAGGTAGAGCTTCTTTTGGCTCCATGGTGCTCAGGGATGTCCTTCTGTGAGGGCCACCCAGGGATACAGGTAGCTGGGGACTCTGTCCCATCAGCAAGGAATGAATGAAGATTAACAACATCAGATAAAGAAGTTATGTCTTACCATAACGGTCCATCTGTGTGTTGATCTTCGTTCATTCATTACTCCCCACCCTCCGCCCCCCTCCGGAGGTTCCTGGTTGATCTCATGTACTCCTTTATTGCAGGTCTGTTATGACCAGAGGTAGCCTCTACATTTGTGTATCAACTTGCAAACTTGATCTGATGTAACAGGGAGCAGAGCATTCTGGGTAGGATCTTGGCTCGAGTGTTTTTGGCTGATGCAAGCTTGGTATGAGGCTGGCTCGGTTCCGAGGATGGAACCGATAACCCATCAGTAACCAAGAATAAATCTGTACCCCACAAGCCACCACACACTGATGCAGAAAATGAGGTCATTATTCAGGCCTTATGTCACCATGGAGCTTTTCTGTTAGGGAGAGGTAGAGATGATCAATCTGCCTGAGACAGGATATGGCAGCAGGTGGTTGATGACATCAATGCTTTTAGAGGGCGTGGGACAACTTACTCCCTGATATGACACTGGACAAGTGAAATGATAACTTTTGCCCACCATAGGGTGATTACAATTGCCTGGGAACAGCTGGCTACAGGAGGTGATCCTGTTACCAAACTACCACTAACTGAAACAGAGGAGTTCCTGTTCACTGTCAAAGATCCAGATAGCTTAGCAGAGGGCTCCCACAGAATCCTTCATGTTGGTGCAGATGTGGTTGACAAACCCAGAGTGTCACAAGCAGACCTTTCAGGTATGTAAAATGCAAGTGTCATTGTTATATCTACATATGCATATATCTTAAATTTCTGATACTTACAGAGCCAGTGATAAATGTGAGTCACATAAAGCAGTCGTAGAGAAATAGAGGAGGTTGTTTTGTGGGAGGAATCCAACTGTTGAGTACATTTTTGTATGACATTTTTAATCTGCACTTGTGAAGGGAATTGTTCTGCTTTTCTTGATTCATTTACATTATGGTACTTAGCAGACTTCTTTCCTTTCCATTCCTCACTTACAGGCACATCTGGATTGTATGCTGTTAGCTGATGTGCACATGGTAAGCACACATATGGTCATTGTCATTACTGTATATAAGGTAGATTCAGATCTATATGAGAGTAAAATTTGTGTTGCTTTAGCATTTTTTAGAGTTTAACATACCTTTCATATAAGGAAAATGTGTTCATAGATTCATAGGATAATACTAGGCTATTGGTCCTGAGGCCCTTATAAGTCTAGCCAAGAACTGCTCCCATGTTCCCACAAAGTCAGCACCTGTTCCCCCTGTCCAGTAGAGACACAGGTGGGATCCCAGGGGTGTATTTTCTGTTTCCCATCCAGTCGTCCAGGTTCTTCTTAAAGAGGGCTAGAGAGGTACTTGACATAGAGAGGGAGTCTGTTCCACAGATGAGGGAGTCTTTGGGACACAAATCTATCCCACCAAGTTCTATTAATGTTACAGACCAGGTTGAGGCCTTGCATGCAGGTTGCATGAGTGGAGTTTGACTTACAGATATGCAGCAACTCCATCAAGGCTGGGTCTGAGATAGCCTTGCATGCCAGACACAGGTCACCTCTGAGCAGTCTGTACAAGACTGAGTAGAGGGATAGGGCTTTTAGCCTATCTTTATAAGACAGGTGTTTGAGACCCTGGTCAGGAACCTCTGTGGTCTCTCCAGCTGCTGCATGTGCTTGGCAAGGTACATGCCGAAGGGGGCATTGTACTCAATAATGGGTCTGCTAAGGGAGGAGTACAGGGATGTTATGATCTCCTTGTTCCTGGATGAAATACCCTTACTTATGAGGTGGGCCATGTAGAAAGCCATACAACGGAGGCAAAGTGGTGGTCAAAATTCAGGTTGCTATCAACCTGGATGCCCAAGTCCCTCATGACTGATTGCGTGTTTAGTACATTGTTATTAATGTGATAATTAGTGAGGATGCCATTTTCCCCAAAGGAGATAATGATACATTTCTTGGCATTCAGTTTGAGGCCATGCTTCTGGCACCAGTCATTAGTTTGGGTAAGGCCCTCTTGGAGGATGTTCACATCACTAGGGGAATTAAAGACAGTGCCCAGCTTGCAGTCATCTACAAACTTGGTCAGCCACAGACCAGGTTTTACCTTGCACCTCAGAAAAGTATATTCCAAACAGCAGAGGCCCCAAGACCGATCCTTGGGGTACACTGCTCGTTACGGGTCTACTACTAGAGGTGGCTTCCCCTATCTTGACTGAGTGGGTTCTATCAGTGAGCCAGCTAGTTACCCATCTGGTAACATATGGAATGATGCCTAGCTGGGAGAGTTTATCTATTATGCCTGAATGGGGGATAGTGTTGAAGGCTTTGGCTAGGTAAAGGTAGGTGGTATGCACCGTCTTCCCCTCATCCATGGCTTTGGTGAATGTTTCGAAGAAGTTGACCAAGTTTAACAGGCATGATCTCCCTTTGACAAAACCAAACTGTGTGGGGGTAAAATGTCTGGGGGTTGCCAATGTCCTTGTTTATAAGGTCCATGATAATGCGTTCCATGGCTTTACAGATCAGGCAAGTTAGGTTGATGGGCCTATAATTTCCTAGGTCAGTGGATGCTCCACTATTGTGTAGCGGGATGACAGTAGCTGTCCTCCATTAGGCTGGGACAAAGCACTGTGATCAATTTTATTCTATATTTTTCTGTTTGTTGTGTTTATTGATTGTTATCATAGGTGGCCCTGAGAGTGGCACTGTGAAACTCCTACAATCTGATGTCAGAGTACTGGTAGCCTCTGATAATGATGGTGACAATAAACAGGCACAGTCTGGTGGTGCAGAGGATCAGTCTGACACTGATGTTGTGGGTTCCACATCCCCTGCCCATATTTCAGACGCAGTCAGTATGCCTACGCATACCCATGACATGGAGACCTTTGATGTAGGAGAGGTTGAGGGTGACATAGTTGATTAGGGTAGTGTGTGGTTACTCCGGTTGCAGAGCTGGTTGCTTCTCCCTATAGCTATCATGAGAGCAGGGTGCCACACTGGAGGGCTGGTAGGGGTGCTTGGTGGAGGCCTGTTGTCCACCATCCAACTGATACTGGTATGTCATTGGGTGCAACCAGACATATGTGT
Organism: Protopterus annectens; assembly: GCF_019279795.1. NCBI lineage: Eukaryota > Metazoa > Chordata > Ceratodontiformes > Protopteridae > Protopterus > Protopterus annectens. The sequence continues at coordinate 623,039,477 of NC_056725.1, read as the reverse complement.
AAGGTCACAGTGGAGGCACAGGCATGTTCCACCAGGGCCTCAGGAGAGATAGTACAATTATTAAACGTTGTGCATTCTAACATGCATGATTCCTTGAACCATGTAAGCATCTCATTGAACAGGATGAATGACACACTGGATCAGGCACTGTCACTGATGGAATGTCTGTTGGGGAACAGTGGGCATCCACATGGCTGAAGAGCCCCTACATCTTCTGCTGTTAGCAGATGTGGCTGTGCAAGATCCCACTCCTATAGTGACACTACATTTATTGCTGCATCAGTGATTGCAATGTCCATATCCAGACATAGTAGGCCACAGGGTTGTGGTCCTGGACATAGTCGTGAGGACAGTTTATCCAGCAGACATCACTCATGTTCTGGTGGCATCCCTGACTTCTAGCCAGGGCCATTGAAGTAGCAGTGCAACTCCTGGCAGATGTGGTTCTTGTGGTCAAGGGTGATGACGCTGAACTGAGTCATGCATGTTTCACACCTGTCCGAGATGGCAGGATATAGTGCTAGCACAATTTTTGATTTTGTTCATGCAGACACACAAACATTGAAAAAAATTTCACTAGCCCATACCACCTCATACACATGCAAGTTATCTAATCAGTACTGTTGAGTGCTGGTCATCTGTTGTTAGTGGCTGTGAACACTGTATACTGTGATAGATACAGGTGTTTCTTACCTGCACACACGCACTTCTTTGGTGTCAGCCTTGCCCTCCTACCCCACTCTGTGCAAATGATGATGACTGTGCCCTGTCCTTTGCACATGTGTTTGTGACTTAGGGATGCATATATGTCTGATGCACACAGTGGATAGCTAATGCTTGCTTATTCACATGCTTGCACTTATCAATATGTATTGCAGAAGAAAAGTTGTTGATGTCTTTTTCCTATTCATTTATGAATGATCACTTATATAATTGATATACCACATTGTATTTCAGTTATTATTGGCATTAAAGCGGTGGAAGCATTCAGTACTTCACTCTTGATTTTTGGTAAGTTGTGTAAATGAGGGTATAATTGACCTGCCCATGTTTTATAGATGGTGGTCAATTGAAATGCTTGAAGAATATTATTGGTTCTAATATGTAACTGTATATTGCAAAAATCAGACAGAGGAGATATTACTGACATAACTGTACACCTCAGACAAATGCACTCCTTAGGGGCATATACATATTTCCATATGAGAGAAATCAGTTAAATAACTTTTTTTCTTTACAGGTTCCACACTTACCTTGTCATTACTTAAAGTATAAATTGTGTCCTTGGTGGTTGTTCCTGTCTGATGCTATCACAACACAGCCATTACATGGTTAAATAAAGGTTAGTCTGACAAGTACCAGTTTTCCTATTTGTATGTTTGTATAATCTTAGGCTTTGTCTTAGGTAATGATTGTGTGTGCTATCCTTTGCCTCTTATCCAGAGCTAGAGCATACTGTGCATGCCTCCGTCTGCCAGGAGCATCTGCAGCTGGTGATTCTCCCTCAGACTCCTCATCTGTACCTACTGCTGCAGCTGCTGTCCCTCTCTGTGGTCCTTGAATCTGTGGTCCTGCCCCTTGCTGTTCTTGTTGAAGTTGTTTATTGAGAATTATATTTTGGAACATGGAACAGACTGTAACTATTGCGGCCGAGTTGCCTAGGTCATACTGCAGTGCACTTCCTGATGTGTCTAGAGTGACACAGGAACATTGATTTAAGCACTCTAAAGACATATTCTATAATATTCCTAGTTTGAGCATAGGCCTTATATCCTTGCTCAGTGGAGTTGTGTGGGTTTCTCATGGGTGCCATAAGCCAAGACTCCAGTGCATAAGCTGCGTCCCATACTAGATATCCTTGAGGAATGTCACCCTTAGCAAACCTGGTGTACAGCTCACAGGTGTGCCATATGTGTGAATCATGGAAACTGCCTGGGTTACCTGCACAGACTTTGTAGATGATCTCTTGGGCATTTCAGACAACCTCACAGTTCAGTTTATAGAGTAGAAACTTTTACTGTTGATGTATCTTCATCCCTGTTCCCCAGGTGGGCTTTTATTTTTGTGTGTGTGCAGTCTATGGCTCCCAACACTTCAGGGAAGTGTACCACTGCATAGAATTCCTGCACGGCTCTTGCTTTGTCCTGTGGGGTGCGTGGGAAACAGATGTGATCCCTTGTATATAATAGCACTGCATTTAAAAAATGATGCAATATTCTTGAGGCTGATGCCTCTGACACCCCTAATATATCCCCTGTGGGTCTCTGAAAAGTACCAGTACCTAGTATACATAATGCTAAACATTCCTTTGTTTCCACTGGGATGGGTTCTCCATGATTTCCCTGGAGCCTGAAGTGGGGGCAGCAGAGGTTGCCTATTTCTTCCATTATTTCCCTGTCCACCCTACGCTTTTCAGCAATTTCTGTGTCATGCAATCCATGGTAAGTCAAACAGCATCTAAACACCCTTATTTTTGACCAAGGTCTGGCCACAGCAGCATTACCCTGACTTAAAGCCTGTTACACATACAGCAAAATAATAGGAGCAGCAACCATTAACATGTTTCTTTTTCTAATTGTAATTGTGCTGCATTCCAAAGGTGTTTGGTGTACAGGACAAACACTTATACTGAGTGCACACAATTGTATTACTGCTTCCTGAACAGCTCTGCCATATTGGATTGGTTAGTTAGCATGTGCTTCAGCTCTTTATGCTGTCATTAGCATATTCACCAATTATCAGTGTTTGGTGGCTCTACACACTGTGTAGTACCATTTAATGAATAACTAAAAGTGTGCTAATGTGTTGAATGCTAGCCATGCCACCAACATGATAGCCACACTTCGTGTAGCTGTTAATGAATCTGGCCAAATGTTTATATATGTAATCCTCTCCATATGTTTTTTAATCACCCTCTTACTACTATCACCTAGCCTTAGCTTTATGTACTATAGCTCTATCCTGCCTTAGCTTATTTAGAGAATTCCATTCAAAACTATCCAAGACTCACAAAAGTATACCATGTTCCACAACTCATAGAGCTCTAACTTAGCTAGTTCCAGCTGTGGAACATCCCAGTATTATAATTAAATACCAGACTGTCAAGAAACCGACATTTAATTGCTGAGCTTTGAAGTCAATAGGCAGGAAATCACAGTAAGTGTTTTTTCCATGGGACAAGCCCACTGCACCCCCCCCCATTGTAGGGTACTAATGCCCCTACACGCTGCTTGATACTTATATATACCAAATCTAAGACTGCAGTATTATGGAGAAAGGGGAACAGTCCTAACTGTGTTATATAGGACTATTCCACTCCGTCTGTGATAACACAGCAGTTTTCACTTGTGACATTCAATTTTCAGAACATTTGATGAGGAAATAGAATATCAGCCTCTCAACAAATTGTTCCTCAACATGATGGTGTATAACCACACACACACACACACACACACACACACACACACACACACACACACACACACACACACACACACACACACGTGCATGCAAATAGTTGTTTGCTTTTATACCTTATGAAGTACCTATTATACATGATGCATATTTCATCTAGTGGAAGCCAGTCAGATAAACTCACATGTGTTAAGAACAGGATTTAGGCTTTGTTTTAATTTAGGCACTTATTATGTACTTTGCATGTTCTTTTATGCAGCACAGATAAGGATACTGTTATGCACAAGTGTGCATGCATTTGAAAGCAGCCAATTATATTATGATATGTCCACTTTATATGGCACATTTCCAAGCCTACACACACTGTACTTCTGCTAAATAAAGTTGAATGTATTTCTGCAAAGGATGACTCTCTCTTTTATTATTGAAGACTGTCTTAAGAGTCCTAGGGTAGACTGAAATTCATTGTAACATTATTGGTGCCCCAACCAGGAGCCTCTAGGCAACGTGACAGAAACCCAGGATTGTGAGAAGACCAGTGTTAATAACTAAAAAAAGTACAGTTGCACCAGCGGTAGTGCACAAATGCACAGGTATGGCTGAAATGATGACCAAGAAAAATTGTTCATGGATAAACAAAGGTGCAGATACATAAGTGGAAGAAAATAAAATGCTAAATGTTTTGTATTGTATCTTAATACAATAATAATAAGAATAATAAGAATACAGGGCATAAGTAATATGTCCTATGCTGACCGGCTCAGGGCCCTATCCCTGTATTCTGTCTTCTACAGGCTTTTGAGGGGAGATTTCTGCCTGGCATACAGGGCATTGTCAGACCCTACTCTGATAGACCTGCATATCCACAAAACAAACAGTACCAGAATTACCCACTCTAAAGACTTAAACCTTGCCTGTGTTATAAATAGAACCTGCTGGAGAGATAGGTATATATCCCAGAGACTACCCCGTCTATGGAATAGGCTCCCCATCCATGTGAAGCAGAGTTCCTCCCTAACCCAAGTCAAGTGCAACTTGGACAATTGGATGGGAAACTGGAAACTCATCCCTGGTTTGGCACCAATGTCTCAAATGCAAACAGGTAACCTGTAAATGGTTCATCTCCCAGGCCCATGCTTATACTTATCAAGGGTGTCAGAACTTGTCAGAGATTCTGGATGCATGGCTAGACTTAAAAAGGCCCTTGGGGTCGATAGCCTAGTAAACACCTATGAACCTATAATAATAATAACATATTTCTTTACCTTCTTGCAGTTAAAGTTCTGCACTTTCCTGCAGTTAAGGGTTCTTTTCTGCTTTGCAAAAGCTAAAGTAAAACATTATGGGGGAAATTTAACAGAGCCTACACAGTCTTTTTTACCATTTAGGCATCGCACCTCGCCGCCTACATGAAAGTAAGCAAGTATTTTCAGTAAGCACTGCTGGGCGGCACGCATGCATGCGCCAACATGGGAAGTTCCGTGGCATGCAAATCACCTCATAAGCAGGTGAATACCATGAAAATTAGGCAGGTAGATCAATCCAGCAAGGAGATAGTCAGCTGTGCAGACCCAGTGTCAGTGTCCGTAGTGAATGTAGACAGACAAAAGGGTTGTAGGAATGTAGATAGATGGACAAAATGGCATACCACATACAGATATGAGAGACACTATCCTCCATGTGTCTGAAAAATTAAAGGAAATAAGTTAAGTTAATGTTTGTTTGTTTTTTTAATAATCTGGACATGTTTGCATGGCACACCATAGTGCACAAACATGCTTTATAAAAAAAAAAAAAAAAATTTGGAAAAAACAAAATGAATATTATGTGACAGAAATGTATTACATGACTCTGTGCAAAGTATCTACAATGGTGCATTGGTGCTGTTGCTAACATGGTAGGGCTATGAAGCATGTAGTTTCCAGGCTGTGAATACAGAACCCTATGCAAATGAGGTGGAGTTACTGAATAGCATAAAGGAGTAATCATGTCCCCATATCCCCACCATATAGGCAGAGAACTATGTTGGGGTTTACAGAGACGGTAGCTGACAGCAGGGGAGGGTGTGTCCAATGACTTCTAAGCTTATTTCAGCTTAGCTGCACCTGTTTGTGCGGCACGCCTCCATGCTGAGCATAATTTTGCAGGGAGGTGTGTGCACTAACTCCGAAGCTTTGCTTACTTACATGGCGTGCCACAATGCTGACTGTATCTAAAAGGCCAATGACATATTAATCAGTTTTAATCCCCATTTAACTTAAACTAGGGCCATTAAGTGATGTTAATGATATACTAGGCAGGTGCAATGCATCATAAGTAGCCAATCATACAGGCAACACCTACAGCAAAACACTATAAAGTATGTATACACCCTACAATCTGATTTTCCCCCCATACTCTGCACCATTGGAGTACAGACTTGGGAATTTTAACTGAGAGAATGCTAGGGGCTGCTGCAGGTCTGCTACATCTAAAGTGCCTCAGGTGGGGGCAGTAGACGTTACCTATTTCTTCCATATTTTCCCTGTCCAACCTGTGCTCTCAGCAATTTCTGTGTCATGCAGTCCATGATAAGTCAAACAGCATCTAAATACCCTTCTTTTTGCCCAAGGTCTGGCTGCAGCAGCAGTACCCTGATTTAAAGCCTGTTGCACATGCAACAAAATAATTGCAGCAGCAACCATTAACATGTTTCTTTTACTAATTGTAATTGTGCTGTATTCCAAAGAGTTTTGGTGTACAGGGCAAACATTTATACTGAATGCAGACAATTGCTTTACAGCTTCCTGAATACCTCTGCCATAATGGATTGGTTAATTAGCATGTGCTTCAGCTCTTTATGCTGTCATTAGCATATTCACCAATTATCAGTGTTTGGCGGCTCTACACACTGTGTAGTACCATTTAATGAATAACTAAAAGTGTGCTAATGTGTTGAATGCCACCAACATGATAGCCACATTTCATGTAGCTGTTAATGAATCTGGCCAAATGTTTACATATGTAATCCTCTCCATATGTTTTTAATCACCCTCTTACTACTATCACCTAGCCTTAGCTTTATGTACTATAGCTCTATCCTGCCTTAGCTTATTTAGAGAATTCCATTCTAAACTATCCAAGACTCACAAAAGTATACCATGTTCCACAAGTCATACAGCTCTAACTTAGCTAGTTCCAGCTGTGGAAAGTCCCAGTATTATAATTAAATGCCAGACTGTCAAGAAACTAACATTTAATTGCTGAGCTTTGAAGTCAGTAGGCAGGAAATCGCAGTAAGTGTTTTTTTCCATGGGACAAGCCCACTGCACACACACACCCCATTGTAGGGGACTAATACCCCTACACGCTGCTTGATACTTATATATATGAAATCTAAAGCTGAAGTATTATGGAGAAAGGGGGACAGTCCTAACTCTGTTATATAGGACTGTTACACTCCGTCTGTGATAACACTCAGCAGTTCTCACTTGTGACATTCAATTTTTTGATCATTTGATAAGAGGAAATAGAGTATCAGCCTCTCAACAAATTGTTCCTCAACATGATGGTTTATAACCATACACACACACACATACACACACACACACACACACACACACACACATACACACACACATGTGCACGCACATGCACTTGGTTACTTTTATAGCTTATGAAGCACGTATTATACCTGATGCTTATTTCATTTTGTGGAAGCCAGTCAGGTAAACTTGTATGTGTTAAGAAGAGGATATTTAGCCTTTGTTTTAATTTAGGTATGTATTACATACCTTGCATGTTATTTTATACAGCACAGATAAGGATACTGTTATGCACAGGTGTGCATGCATTTGAAAACAGCCAGTTATATTGTGATATGTCCATTTTATATGGTACATGTCCAAGCCTATACATACTGTACTTGTGCTTAATAAAGTTGAATGTATTTCTGCTGAAAATGTCTCTCTCTCTCTTTCTCTCTCTTATTACTGAAGACTGTCTTGAGTCCTAGGGTAGACTGAAATTCACTGTAACATTATTGGTGACCCAACCAGGAGCCTCTAGGTAGCGTGACGGAAAGCCAGGACTGTGAGAAGACCAGAGTGTTAATAACTAAAAAAGTACAGTTGCACCAGAGGTAGTGTACAGATGCAGAGGTATGGCTGAAACGATGACCAAGAAAAATTTTTGATGCATAAACAAAGCTGCAGATACATAAGTGGAAGAAAACAAAATGCTAAATGTTTTATATTATTTCTTAATATAATAATAATAATAATAATAATAATAATAATAAATATTTCTTTCCCTTCTTGCAGTCAAAGTTCTGCACTTTCCTGCAGTTAAGGGTTCTTTTCTGCTTTGCCAAAGCAAAAATAAAACATTATGGGGAGAATTTAATAGAGCCTACACAGTCTTTTTTTACCATTTAGGCATTGCGCCACGCTGCTTACATGAAAGTAAGCAGGTTTTAGATTCAGTAAGCACTGCTGGGTGGTGCACATGCACGCACCAACACAGGAAGTTCTGTGGCATGCAAATCACCTCATAAGCAGGTGAATATCATGCAAATGAGGCAGGTAGATCAATCCAGCAAGCAGACAGGCAGCTCTGCAGACCCCGTGTCAGTGTCCATAGTGTACACAGAAAAATTCTGTGTACAGAAATGTAGACAAACAAAAGGAGCTGTAAAACTGTAGCTAGATGGACAGAAATGATATACCACATACAGATATGAGCAAAACTATCCTCCGTGTGTCTGAAAAATTAAAGGAAATAAGTTAAATTATATATTTTTTTAATAATCTGGGCATGTTTGTGTGGTACGCTGCAGTGTGCAAACATGCTTTATAAAAAGATAAAAAAAAAAATTGGAAAAAACAAAATTAATATTATGTGACAAAAATATATTACAGGACCCTGCGTAAAGTATCTACAATGGTGCATTGGTGTTGTTGCTAACGTGGTAGGGCTATGAAACATGTAGTTTCCAGGCTGTGAGCATGGAACCCTATGCAAATGAGGTGGAGTTACTGAACAGCATAAAGGGGTAATCATGTCCAAATATTCCCTCCGTATAGGCAGAGAACTATGTTGGTGTTTACAGAGAAGGCAGCTGACAGCAGGGGAGGGTGTGTCCAATGACTTCTAAGCTTATTTCAGCTTAGCTGCACCTGTTTGCACTGTGCACCACCATGCTGAGCATATCCTTGCAGGGAGGTGTGTGCACTAACTTCTAAGCTTTGTTTACTTACTGGGTGCATGTTTGCACAGAGCGCTGCAGTGCTGACTGTATCTAAAAGGCCAATGACATATTAATAAGTCTTAATCCCTGTTTAACGTAAACTAGGGCCATTAAATGATGTTAATGATATACTAGGCAGGTGCAATGCATCATAGGTATACACTCACACAGTCAGCACCTACAGCAGAGCACTATAAAGTATGCATACACCCTACAGTCTGATTTTCCCCCTATACTCTGCACCATTGGAGTACAGACTTGGGGAATTTTAACTGAGAGAATGCTAGGGGCTGCTGCAGGTCTGCTACATCTGTATGTGCAAGATGCTGAAGTCAATGCTGCTGCTGACAATAGGCCTAGGCAGAGAAGGAGAAGAGTGTTTAGGCCCAGGGTAACCTTCCAGGAGGTACATGAACTGGATATTGTAAAGCGCTACAGGGTGGCTAGGGACATACTACAAGAACTCACTGAGCTCTGCCACTCTCAACTCAGACCCAGAGCCAACAGAGGGGAAACCATCCCAGTGGAAACAAAGGTATGTGTAGCCCTTAGGATACTAGCTACAGGTACTTTCCAAAGACCAACTGGGGACTTGATGGGGGTCTCACAGGCATCAGCATCCAGGATACTTCATCAGTTCCTGGATGCCATGTTACCACATGCCAGTGAGCACATTTATTTTCCCCTCACCCCTGAGGCAAGAGCCAGCAATATGCAACACCTCTACCATGTAGCACACTACCCTGAGGTACTGGGTGCCATAGATTGCACTCATGTACACGTCAAGGAACCATCTGGTGAGGAGGGTAGAATATATGTCAACTGCAAGGGGTACCACTCCATCAACTGCCAGGTCGTGTGCAATGCTCAGGGTATTATCATTAATGTGTGTGCTGGCAGCCCTGGCAGTTATCATGACTCCCATATCTGGCATGCATCACAGCTGTACCAGATGTTTGCTGGGGGGATGTCCCACATGGTCATTTACTGGGGGATGTTGGCTACATACTAGAACTGTGGATGATGACACCCTTCAGAAATGCACAGACACCCACGGAAGAATGCCACAATGAGGGGCACCCACAAACTAGGAAAATCACAAAGCGTGAGTTTGGGCTTCTGAAGTCACGGTTCCAGAGCCTTGCTATATCTGGAGGAACCCTACAGTATACTCCAGCCACATGTGCACAGAATATTCAGAGTATGTGCCATGCTACACAATATGATCCTACAGAAACAGCAGCAGCAGGATCAGCAAATGGAAGGGATACACAGCCCCCCACCAGTGCCTAGGTTACCACAGCCACACTCACAGGAGGACTCAGAGGAGGAAGTCCATGATGATTTCCCTGTAGGCAGACGTAGACATGCCCAGTACACCTTGGCTTTGGCTAAGAGATAACGCATAGCACATTCACTGACAACCTAGGGCCCTAGGGACTGACACCTTACTCCTACTCACGTACATATAGTAAAATTGTTGATGCCAGGCAACCCACACAGCCTGTACCTATCCATGTATTGGCTCTGTACTGCTTGCATCACACAGAGTCAGCCCTGAACTGCAGTTCTGTCACCTGCTGCATTCACAAGGTAAGCCTCTAACCTACACACTACTTGTAAGGGTTACTATAATACGGTATCATATGTATGGATCTGCTGCAGTTATGCAAGGAATATAGTGAGCTATGTAGACAGAAGTAACATCCATATGGGACTACAGATACCCAGCCCAATAGTATGTGTTCCATAATAATCACTAGGCTTCATGGTTGGAATATTCACTACATCAGTCAAGGGAGATGTGAAACAGTGGGGTCACATGATATTCAGACTACTGTCTATCCCAGCAGATCATGTGCTGTTGTTCCCTCACCCCAACACAGCAGAGTTCCCATATAACTGCTTTAACAGTAAGTCAGCAATGGTATATCAGCAGACCAAGCAATCTCAGGGCTGTAACGTAGAACCTGATCACACATTGTATGTCTCACTTAATGCAGGAATAACAAAGTACATATTTATGCTATTGCTTGTGTGATGAATGACTCCTCTCTGTCTGACAGCCTGTGTGGCTCAGTGGACTAGGGAAATTAGCATGGGTGATAGTGTTGATGGTTCTAATCTGGAAGTAGTCACATCTTTTGCATGTGAGGTATTATTATGTTGGTGTTTTCACAGACTGAGACTGTCAGTCTGTCTGTGGTGTAACATTATGAACCTCAGTCACATAGTAAGTACAGCAGACAGCTGGGGAATGCTGTGGACATTTTGAGTGAAGTGCAGGACTGCAGAAAGAGGGGCAGATTAATCTCTGTAACACACAAAATTCCATACTGGAGTACAGGTAGCTGTGGCCTGGAGTCACTTTATAAGTACTGACAGTCCCACTGGGCATGCCCATACACTTAGTTAAAATGAGCGCAGTTCTGTTGCCCCTTCATCAAAATTATCTTTTCTGCTTAAATATGTCTATACATACAGACAGATATATATATATATATATATATATATATATATATATATATATATATATATATATATATATACATCTGTCACTATCTCTCTCTGTCCCATACATAGTATATCTGTTGCTATGTAGTGTCAAATAGATATACACTGATATAAATAGATATATATATATTAAAATGATACATAGACTCTCCCCATATACCTACATAATGCATATATGCATATCATACACACACAGCTACATTTCTACATACATCCCTGTTATATATAGAAATATGTGTGTGGATGTCTGTATTGTCCTACATAGGTTCCTAGGTGTGTATAGGCTAATGGCCCTGGAGCCTTTACAAGCCTAGCCCATAGAAGTGCCCTGGCATATACCCTAATAATGGTGAGTAAATCTGCACTATCACACATCCATACAGTTATTCAAAGGATCCAATCTAAGGGCACAGCAGTACATAATCCATTTACCTACAGACCCCTGTGCCTGGTGGATGTCAGCATGTAGACAGACACAGGTGAGCAGCTAGTGTAATGTATAATGTTGTCAATGCACGCATGGACAGGGCACATTGTTCCTGCCCACAGGTTTGCCTATCTAACTGCAAGCAGCCACATATGGCCATATTGGTAACTGTATACATATAGCTAGGATAATAGTTATCTCACTGCTAGGATACTAGATGCAGATAATAGTAAGAAGCAATATTACTCTGCAGGCCACAGATGCTGTTCAACACAAGCCTAGTTTGTGTAATGCACAAGTACTGTGCCTGCAATCACATATACAACAGACTTTACCTGTGGTGCGTGTGATAAGTACTGTGATCTATAGTGTATAAGACTAGATAGGTAGGAGTTCTAATCTCACTCCAGTCAACTTGGTGTGTGTGTGTGTCTGTATAGCCCCCTACAAAACAACAGACATGCCCTCATGGGTGATCCACCTACAATGGCTATGCACTTTTTGGCCTTCTAACTTGTTGCTGGCTTCCAAACTGCCCTATTCTACAAGGCCTGATGATGTCATCCACCTTAAGAGTACCAGCTGACAGTGTAGCATCAGACTTAAGCCATGGCATGTGTGATAAATATTGTGATCTATAGTGTATAAGACTAGATAGGTAGGGGTTCTAATCTCACTCCAGCCCACTTGGTGCATGTGTGTGTATATCCCCTTGCAAAACAATGGACATGCCTTCATGGGGTATCCCCCTGCATTGTCTATGCACTTTTTGGCCTTATAACTTGCTGCTGGCTTCCAAACTGCCCTCTTCTACAAGGCCTGATGATGTCATCCACCTTAAGACTACCAGTTGACAGTGTAGTATCAGACTTAAGCCATAGCACGTGTAATAAGTATTGTGATCTATAGTGTATAAGACTAGATAGGTAGGGATTCTAATCTCACAACCTCAGTCTAGCCCACTTGGTGTGTGTGTGTTTGTGTGTGTGTGTGTGTGTGTGTGTGTGTGTGTGTGTGTGTGTGTGTGTGTGTATCCCCCTGCAAAACAATGGACATGCCCTCATGGGCGATCCGCCTACAATGGTTATGCATTTTTGGCCTTGTAACTTGCTGCTGGCTTCCAAACTGCCCTCTTCTACAAGGCCTGATGATGTCATCCACCTTAAGACTACCAGCTGACAGTGTAATATTAGACTTAAGCCGTGGTGCATGCAATAAGTACTGTGATCTACAGTGTAATAAGACTAGAGAAGTAAGGGTTCTAATCTCACTCCAGACTACTTAGTGTGTGTGTGTGCATATATCCATATGGCATAAATATGATAACCTTGGTAACCTAGAAATAGGTAGGGTTTTATTTGTAGTGGGGTGATGTGGCTCCCCAAAGGATGGACCACAACAAGGCCTGCTTATGTCATCAAGCATAATATGTCCTAAACTGATAGTACTAGCAGACATGAGGTGTGTTGCGTGCAACACATACGGTGATCTATAGTGTGTACCATTACATAGGTAAGTGTTCTCATCTACATACAGCCAACTTGCACTACATATGTGCCTTAGTGTGTCCTGTAAACAGTGATTGGAAGTGGTGCTAGCCTCAATGTAGCCATGTTTGTGGGTGAGCCTATCAGAGCATTTTACATCATGTTATGGAACCATAGGACATTTGAACTTAACTAGCATAATGGCCATACAGCCCTTGCGATCATAGACATCTTTATACTACCATAGTTACAGGATCAACACATATTGCCCCGGTCCAGGAGGGACACAGGCAGACACCCTGTGTTGAGATGATGGTCGCCCAGCCAATCATACAGATGACATGTACTGAGGTGCACTGAGGTGCTCTGTGTGCCATTAGGCATGGTTCTGTTCCAAGGGTGAGTTTACGGCTGCTAGACAAATCTCTCCCACAAGCATGTAGTACTAATGTCACATACTAGGTGAATGTCCTTACAGTGAGTCATCCATCTACTATGCTTCCTATACACAGGCAGTATATGTAATCAAACAGGGTCACACATTGCCCTGTATGCAAGGCACAGATCACCTCGGAGTAATCTGTATGCCACAGGTGGCAATGGCACTCACTGCAGATGATCACCATTGAACACATACTGAAGACATGAAGTATCCTTGTAAGGGGCCATACTGTTGTGTGCAATTGCCAGTACTGCTTGGAAAGATATGTCAACAAATGGCCATTGCACTCAAATATTGGCATGCTGAGGGAAGAGTACTTGCAGGTTATGAGTATGTCACTTACAGATGACTGTGGCCTCAGCTATGCCATATGATTCCTGCCATACCACTGTAGAGACATGGTGATCTGAGACAAATTAATGTAAACCTGTGTGGCCAGGTCTGTGTGCCCACTTCTTTCATTCCTGAGTATGTACATTACACACAGGTGCTGGAAGCTGTTAAAGACTGGGGGGGGGGCGGCGGCAGAGGGTGACAGGGGCACTTAGTGAACTAAAAAGGGTAATTTTTTTTATAACTATTTGCTACCACAACATAGGTTCACTTGGAGGACATTTTAAGCTTAGCCAATTCCCTTTTGGTGCTTGAATTAACATTTTCTGATTGGTCTTAGCTATCCCCATGGCTGATAATTGTATATTAGCCCTAGTGAGAACAACTGTGATCATACCATAGATAATTTGGGGGGGCCATGTAAGGGATGCAGCATTTAGGAACTGCCTCTATCCATTAGTGGCATGAGGGGAAATCCTGGAGTACATTTTCTATTACCCATCCTTAAATCCAAGTTGCATTTGAATATGGATGGATGAGCTTTGTTTTATTTTTATGGATAGTCTGTTTTGGAACAGTGGTAGCCTCTGTGATAGATATTCATCTCTCCAGAACATTCAGTTTAGATACCTGGACTGAGTATTTCTGATGCCATTTGACTTGCTGATGTTCAGTAGGTCCATCTGTATTATGTCGGAGGATGCTTTGTATGCCAGATATGTCATCTCTAAGCACTCTGTAGGATACTGAGTATATTAATAAATCTTTGAGGTGGTCCATGCAAGACCTATTGTTTAGGACTTGTATCCTTTTAGTAAGGTATCTCTGAAGGTATTCCAATTGTTGCATGGGGCTGGACAGATACATGCCAAAGTGGGCATTATACAAAATGATTGACATAATGAGAGCTTGTAAAGGGGGACAACACCATCTCTAGATCTAGTCACAATCAATTTGTTTATAAGCTGTGCAATATAGAAAGGCATTCTTATGACTCTGGGCACATGTTGCTCAAAAGTTAGCTCACTGTATACACAGGTTCCCAAATGCAAAACAATTGGATCAGTTCTCAGAGGGCATTGTCTTGATTTTGACACCATTTATTATTTGGGACAATTATTCCTGCATGATGACTAAGTCATTTGGGGATTCAATAACTTCTCCTAGCTTGCAGTCATCTCAAACTTAGCTGGCCAAAGCTCTTTGGTATTTCCTTTTACTTTTGAGATGTATATGCCAAACAGAAAAAGTCTCAGCACTGGACCCTGGGGGACTCCATTGGTGACTGGTCTCTTCCCCTGTTTTGATCTCCTGCATCCTGTGAGCCAAGTTGGCAATGCAGCTGGTGATGTAAGTGTTTGCTCCTACATTATTCATCTTTTGTACTACACCTGAGTAGGGGATTGTGTCAAAAGGCTTGGGCAGGTCAAGGTAATATGGTATGAACTGTTTTACCTTCATCCATTGCTTTGGTAACAAGAGCAAAGCTTAAAATTTGCCCATGATTTTGAGCTTTTCACACTTTCCTCTGGGCTGTTTTCAAACACATTTTTAGGGCCATGCATACATGTATGCATTCCTTGATTCACCTTCCTGATTGTATTAAATTATATTCCTTGTATAATACAGCACACTTGTTAGACTTAAGTTAGAGCGCATTTTAAATTTATTGTTTAAACATTTTTCCAGTAGGCAATGAAACAAAAATGCATTAACCAATAATGACAAAACTGCCCTATTCAGAACATTTCCATCATAAAGGTCTACTTCCACACACAGCTGCATTTTAAATTTATTGTTTGAACATTTTTCCAGTAGGCAATGACGCAAAATGCATACACCAATAATGACAAAACTGCCCTATTCAGAACATTTCCATGATAACAGTCTACTTCCACACACAATTGCATTTTAAATTTATTGTTTGAACATTTTTCCAGTAGGCAGGGAAGAAAAATGCATGCACCAATAATGACAAAACTGCCCTATTCAGAACATTTCCATGATAACAGTCTACTTCTACACACAATATATAAATACAGAATCACAGTAATGTAAGCCATAGGCATGTTGCACAGCTTCTTGAACTTATTTTCAATTGGGGGGGGGGAGGCAAAAGGCCAAAAAACAGGGACACATTTTAAACATTGCTTGTATAATTTTGGAAAGTTGCTTGCATAAAATGTTGTGTTACCACCATGCATTTCACTGCCAGGTCTTGAGCACTACAGTCAGAGCAGCATACCACTAAGCTAAACCAGCAG
Source organism: Protopterus annectens (assembly GCF_019279795.1). Lineage (NCBI taxonomy): Eukaryota > Metazoa > Chordata > Ceratodontiformes > Protopteridae > Protopterus > Protopterus annectens. Next base: position 623,023,369 of record NC_056725.1, on the reverse strand, counting down.
TTTCTTGAAAGACACGAAGACAAACTTAAATGACTATCATATCATTTAGTGAATTCAGTTCTCACTTCTCACCATAGCTCTCAACCTCTTAGCACAAAAATACAGAACAAAGCCAATAATGGGGGAATACAGCCCCAAAATAGGGACACATTTCAAATACTGATTTTATAACCTTAGAAAATTGCTAGAATAAAAGGTTTTGTTTTACCACTCCTGAAAACCAGAGGAACAGAACAAAATGTGAGGCATAAATTCACAAGTGATGGTGGCTAGGGACTTTAGGCTCTTTTTACCTGTACCCAAGGTACAGGGTTTGAGCCTAAGTACCTCTAGCCACCAGATGTATTCCGTCAGGGGCATTTTCACACACGCACACACACACACACACAAAGTCTGTGTTCACCCAGCAGCTTACTCACTCTGACAATAATATATGTCTGTGTTCAGCTTCTCTGTGGTATGTCTCCCAGTAAATCCCAACAGCCAGTCCAGACTCCATCCTCAGTTCTCCGAGAAGCAGCAGCAGCTTTCACCCAGGCAGCTTCCGAAAATAAATCCTTCTCTGATTCCGAGTAAATAAGCAACAGCAGCTAAATAAATCCGTCCTTCCATTCCCACTCACAAAAAGTATTTAAAACCACCCAGAAATACGTGTGCTGCGAAATTAACTCTGACTAGCTGGTAGCCCTGATGAGCTGATGTCATCACGCATGCAATGACATCAGCTAAAGTGCAAAAAATGAAAATAATTCAAAAATAAAGAAGTAATTTGGGACAGTTGGGAGGTATGGATGATCTGCAAAAGTGAGGGTTCCGGCGCCTATGATATCACATGTTGCAACTGATGTGCTACTTACCAGGTACATATATCTACCTGATGGAAATGATACTACATATATATTTGCTTGGAGTTTATGGCCATTAGTATATCAACAGGCATGTGTTCGCAATACCCTGTTGCAGGATAGTGACATATCACAGAGACTGTATGAGTGCTCATAATTTGCAGGCATCAGACAACATTGTTAGCCACAGTTATTGAGTAGTCTCATGTATTGTGGTTACATGGATTTCAAGCAGTAGAGGACCCAGGACTGCACCCTGTTGAGCACTGCTGCTTACAGATCAGCTATTGGAGGCCAATATCCATATATTGCAATGGGCCACTTAGTGACCCCTACAATGACAGTCTCATGGATGCCTAAGTGGGTGCTTTGTAAATGTTGCCTGAGTAGGTGATATAGTCAGATGGCTTGTCTCAGTCTGGGGGTTGTACTCCCTGATGTACCCTCACCCAGGTCCTTGGTGACTGCCTCAGAAATGTCAATCATGTGTAACAGTCATGGTCCCCCATCACACATCTAAACTGTGTACAGTCAGCTGTGTGTAGAACACATATATATGTGCAGATCAGCTCCATGATGATTGCCCCTGTGGGCATACAGATATGGATACTCAGATAAAGAGTGTATAGTTATGTTGGTCAGTGGATGCACCACCTCTGTGCAAGGGTATAACAGTTGCTGTTGTCCACTCAGCTGATGTGCAGCCAGTGGTGTCAGTATGATTGCAAGGGTTTCCCAATGGTGTTAGTAATCCTTGTCAGATGATATGTGGGATGCAGCCTGGAATGTTAGCATGTGCAACAGATGCTGTGTGCCTTACATTGAGAGGCCAGTTATGAGCTGCTCTGTAGATATGGAAGTTATGAGACTGGTTGTAGGAATGTCATTTGTCACATGTGGTGGGGACAAGGGAGTGTAGTTGACACAGACAGTACAGATTAGGTATGAGTACAGACCCATCATATGTGGCATCATGGCATCTGACGGCAACGACAATCTGGGCCTGTCCTTTGAGGTTACACACGTAGCTACACTGTGCGTTGTGGTTCGGCTTCGTGTGGGTGGCTAATTTTGTCACTTACCTTGTCTACAAAACTTCACAGCAACACTATGTGCTTCTTTTAGTTGAGGAGGCTGTGCCTTCATGTTAGGGGGGGCACCCTCACCCCAACTGCCACACAGCAATGTCCATCTGTTATTCCACAGACTGATAATGGCAGTTGTCTGCCAGTCAGGTTTGCTGATCCATGATGAGCCTCTGTCCCTCCTGTCCCATTCAGCCAAGTTCATGCAGTTGTAATGCTGCTGACATAATGCATAGGTGTAGAGCTCTGCATACTTGCCTGTCCCATCTGAAGGAGAAGGTGCAGTCACATTTTGTCAACCATCCTACAGAAGGTAATAAATGTCTTTCTTGACATATATGTCTGTATTGTCTGCAAGTGTGGGTATGTGCTGGTAGCTCTAAGGAGACTGATCTGTGGTCAGATTGCACCAGAGAGGACCTCACATCAGGGGGACTGTAGTGGTCACCCATATTGGTAAAACCATGATGCAATACGTTGGTTCCCGGTGTGGGGATGTCACAGCACTGCTCCAGGGCATTGTAGACAAGGACCTGGGCCATCCTTTGGGCAAGTGAACCCCAGCACAACTAAGCATCACAGTGTCTAGATATTACATTTCCCTAACGTGTTTGTCTGTGCTCTGTACAGACACCTTGCATGACTCTCTTCTTACCACATGCTGGAAGTAACTGCAACACTTACTTGCATGGAGGACAACTAGCATGTAGTGCTAAGAGGTGTCCCCAGATCGCTGAGTCATGTCACCTGAAATGCCATGATAGGAGTTAGCATGGATATGAGCACTGACACTGTCATACACTTACTGACACTGGACCAAATACTGTTACTTTTGCTCAAGGCCAGATAATGCCTACTGACTGTAACCAGCAGAGCCCATTGACTGTTACACTATGCAATGGATGTTGGACATAAGTCTCACTCCACCAACCATGGCCTGACAAGGTGTATGACAATATTAGGCCAGCAGGCCTTGCTGGAAGCTGTGTACATCATGTACAGAGTGTTATGTCAGCTGGTGAATAGGCAAGTGTCTGACAGGCATACTGTGGGAACATAGCATTGGGAGACCTACGCTGCAATGACACAAGTCACCAGTGGAGTTCACCATCCTCCATTACTGCCATAACCCTTCTATATATTCCCTCTCTGTAGTCACAGCCACTGTCAGTGACCCCTGACTGAGTACATTAGCAGGTGATTGCATATTAGGAGCTGTCACAGAATCCCAAACAGAACCAACAGTTATCCAGGATGACCTAAGACAGTCAATTGTTGTCTGAGCCACTGACAAAGACTAAATTCCAATGACTGCACAATACTATCCTGTGGGAAATCATACACCCCTGAAAAATATTATAGTGTCCACACAGAGCACACAGTTGAGCCATTACACATGGAGTTATGTACACAGAGGGTAATGTAGCCTTTGGCTTTGACTCATCAGAAAGATGTGGAGATGCATTCACTGTTATACAACCTATACCAACAGGTTTGGGATGTAAATAACAGACTGTCACTGCTATACTGAATGTGGCAGTCATCACACCTATCATTGTGTGCAATGGCACCTTTGCCATGTCACTACACAGGCATATCGTACAACTGTAGCAGCCACACAGGTTCCATATTACACCAATAAGCAGTGTAGATAACATGTCCTATGGAATCCATGTCGTGACTGTACATATGTAGGCTGTCTCCTAAATGCTTTGGAAGGAATGTGTATGGCTCCATACAGGGAGGTGTCAGATCCCACTGTGTACCTCCTGTGTATCCATGACAGGACTAACACATGTCTCACCTGTTCTACACACCCACAACATCACTGTGCTATACATAGTACATGCTGGAGAGACAGGTATGTAACACAGACAGTACACCCTACATGAAACAGGCCCCCCCCCCCCATGCATGTGAAGCACACATCTGCTGTGAAACACATCATGTGCAGGTTACACTATGGGATGCAGAACACGACAATCATAACTGGTGTCAAACAACTGTCTGTACTGGACAACAGGATATTTGTAAATGAGTTATCGCCACCACCACAGCTTGTAGATGTGTTAGTTCCCAAAACCCTGTTGACACTTACCAAGGGTAGCAGACCTTTTCACAGATTAGGGATGCATGAGCATGCTGAATGCCACCATTGTCCTTGTTAGCCTGTTATACACATATGAACTTATGGAGCCACGCACTTATAGTGCTGTACCTTGCTGAGGACATATGTCTGCTGTGCTGACATGCCATCCTGTGCTGCTTTATTGCTGCTGTGTATCTATAGGTTATCCCAACAGACTGCTGAAGCAGAAACAGAAACAGGTTCATGACACACCTGTCATTGTGTGACTAAACAGCCATTACAACATCATGCAACATAAGGTACACAAAAGTATGTGGTGTACTTGTGACAAATGCCAGCATACAGTATCTGTCAGTAACCACTACAAGTGGCATGGCAAAACAACAGTGGATTACACAAGTACATATTACCTAATATAGTCACCCTGTACATCAGACACATAGCTTCATTTCCCTGCATTGATGGCGAGGATGACAGGGATGTGGCACAGGTATAATCACTTGCACAGGCTGTTGTGTGGGGGTGCAGGAGGCCTAGGCTGACCCATATGGTTGACAGCATGTGTGTGAGTCAGGAAGGGAAGCAGGTAAGATAAAACATGGAAAAGTGCCATGTGTGTCTGTAGGTGACCTGCATTTGACAGTGGTGTGTGAGTGTGTGCGTGTACACAGTCAAGCTCAGTGCTAGCCCTATATGTGTGAATGTTGGACAGCGTTGGACCATACATGGTAGAGTTAACAGTTCACCATCTCCTGGCCCGAACATGGAAACTGGCTCTGCTAGGATTTGCACTGGCACCTCCATGCCCAAGGTCAGAAGTGGTGCTAGTACCTGACGGTGGCTGCTGTCTGCTGGGACCATGTCCCCTATGGGAATACCCAGGGCCATGAACCCATGGCCTGCCATGTCATGCTGTGGACAGCACACTCCCCTCTGTAGTGCTGGATGTATCGCCACTACAGGAGCATGATTGTGCACGGCTACTTGGACTCTCAGCAGATGGGGTTGCTGACTTACATCCATGAGTCCGATGCTCAACTCCGACCACACGTTCCAGCACAGACAATGTGCAGTCCAAGACAGACACTGTCTCAGCCCACCTGCTGTACACTGCATCAGTGAACTGATCCAGAGTGTCCCCAGTACAGTGAAGGCAGTCACGGATGTATGACTTTGCTGCATCCATAACCCTAAGAATACATCTGGTGTTTCATTCAGAAAATGTCTGTGCCTCCATGACAGCCTGAAAGACCCGTGATGTGACACCTGCAACAGGTGGTGGATGGACAGCAGTACCCCTGTAAATCTGCCTGTGTGGGACCTCACCAGCTGTTTGGCTATGGCCAGTGTCTACACTCACTAGAGCCATAGTTGCCACACTTTCCTGTTCAATGTCCCTACTGTCTGACTGTCCAATATCTGTGGCCTCTGGGGACTGGGTATGTGTGGCATACTAACTGTGTGCAGTGACAATGAGGGCAGAAGAGGGCTGTCAACCTCTGGGACAGATTCAGCCCCCAAAACCGCTGCCTGTGCCTCACTGTATCCACCATCATTATCAGAGTCTGAGGAGACACTGACATCATGTTGTGTAGGGGACTGACACTAACCCCCGGTCACCTGTGATAACAAAGAAAAAAGCAGTACATTAATACTTGCACTATTATGCTCTGCAGTACTATGTTGTGATATATGTAAGGCTCTATACACTGTCGTCACTATGACAGACCTGTTGAAAACCCAACCTCATATAGTGGGACTGCTCAATGACTTTAATAAAATGGCAAAGCTTTCAAGTAAACACTTCATCAGTATCTAAAACACAAGCCTTCTACAAGCTTTAAAAGAGACAGAAATGTCTGAATATAAGTGGATTAATTATTTTCAAGCTGACCACCCACCAGGACTCAATACTAGTGTAAGCATCAAACCAATTCTAAAAGGTAAACATGATAATATTTAGAATATGTTGTATTTTATTATAGTTATTTTATTAATGGGGACTTTAAATGTAGTTAGTTGATTGTGTGATTTGATTGGCTGCTGATTAGTTTTAAAGCTTGTAGAAGCCTTGTGTTTTAGATACTGATGAAGAGTTTTACTTGAAAGCTTTGCCATTTTATTAAAGTCATTGAGGGGTGGACTTTTTGTTTTTTATTCCTTGTTTGTTCCAAAGTGTACTTTGTAGTCCTTCAACTGTGTAGGCGATTTGTTTGGACCATATAGTAGGACATGAGGTCAGTACTCTTCTCACTAACAACTGTAGTTACTTGAAAATAACGTCAACAGTGAGGTACACTGCTGACATTTGTGTTGACTGCACAGTTGACACATATGACACTTTGTAGTGTTCTGACAATACCATCACATCTATCAGTGTGGTCACACCTACAAGGCATAGGTATGACTCTAACACGTGTACAGTTATAAGATATGTGTGCAGTTGGCAATTATGCCAACAGTACAGCAATGCAGGCAGCAGGCCTGGGATGGCAGTCTAGGGATTACACTGCTGTAAATCTACATCTATAACAAAACTGTGTCATGCTTATCAGGAGCAGGACCATGGGCATGGCCAATACCTGATAGACCTGTGAAAGGTTGAGGGAGAGGTAATGTCAGTACCACCACATATTCCCCCACAACAAGGTAATACGTCCATATATCTCACATTTACAGTAGCTACTGTATTAATTGTTGTATTGGTCACATTCAAAGTATGAGAGTAAAACTGAGGTTAACTCCCCCAAAGAACAAAGACCTGACACCCATGTAAAAGTATGTACACCCTGACAAACTGAATGCTACAGTATTACATTGCTGATCAAACTAAGCTTACCTGCATGCTCCTCTGCTGTAGAAACTGTGGCACCCACATCTACAATGTACTATGTGATGGATGCCTGGGAGCTGTCTTGTCCCTAGGTTCACCAGGAATTCCTCAGTGGCTGAGAGTGGTTGTTCCATTGCAGGCCCTCCACTGGTGATACCACAATATCTGGCTACATTTGCTGCTCTTTTTCATGCTGCATTGATCATATCCATTGTTCACTGTTGAACCTGCTCTTATGTCCTGCACTGATGACCTGTGACATTTACATCATGAACAGGGTCAGCCCACCATGCAGCCCACTGTTCCCTGTTTTGCCTGCCCCTGGACAGTAGGATGTCATGATGTTGCCACAGTCCTTCCAGTATAATTTAATTCTCTGCATCCGAGAAAGGTACATCATTCCTGAGAGACAACAAAATGAAAACACATTACAGGATTACATACTCTATGTAGAGATACAGCAAGGACAAACTGGCTGGCACTAACCACTGCTTGCTCACACATGTCATACTCCACAGTGTACAAACATGCTAAGTGTATGGATACAACTGAGATAGTAGCAATACTCAGCTATTCCCGTGTGTGCCATGACAGATACTGCTGTATGATAATACACCCAGCACTGGAGTCTACTGTAGTGTGTCCCCTATGGGTAACCCCCAAATAATATGTCAAAAAAACAGTGCCAAAGAAATAGCAATGTTCTATTACAACCACTATAAAGGGACAGTCCAATAAGACCAGTGTGCCACAATGACAAAAAATAATGCACCCGTGATGTATTCTACATCCTCTGTTGGTGTAAGAAAGCAGGAGATCAGTGACATGTCATTATCAGAGGTCTAAGAATGGCTTAATGCTGTTATCCCTGTTCCCCATAAGTATATTCAAACATCTGCATCCTGTTGTACACAAAAAAGATTACATACCTGACGGAGTGCAGTACTCCTCTGTTGATATGTAGTATGTGGTGATAGTGAAGTTTTCATAAAAGCATGTTCTGTGTGAGGAAAATCTCATACAGAATGATTCCCCATAGCCAGCTCTTGCCTTTTTAACATGCTTCTCATCAGCAGGTGATTGCCTCCTAACCAATCTGTGGTTCTGAAATGCTAATCGCAGCCAACACAGCTGATTTGCACTATCATCAGCCAATTGCATGCAACCACAGTACAATATATAAGGCCTTCATGTAGATTAGGGGCCCTTTCTGATATGTTATGCTGGACATTACTGGGGTGAGGAGACTACTTCATCGCAGAGGGTAGGTTTGTAGCAGGAACATTTACATACAGATGGGTTTGGTACAGGCTGCAGCTGCTGATATAGGTAATAGGCATAGGCAGAGAGTGTGAACACTTTTGAGGGCAACAAGCTGTAGGAGTAACTGTGGGAACTGTGTCAGCCTTGTTGTAGAGGCAGAGGCAACATGGGGGATTAATATAACAATATGTCCACCATTTGGGCAATTGTCAGGCTATGTGTTATAGTCTGGTAGAAATTTGGAGCATGTATGAGGGCAGTCCATGTTACAAACCGGTACTTTAAATGTGTATGTTAGGTGTTCATCTGTGCTAATCGGCATTGTGGGTTTGAAAGGATTGTATGGTGCACTCTGATATTATTAGCTCTCATTTGCAGTATGAGTAGTATTTATCTGTGAATGTATATTAATGCATGACATGGCACTTTATGCACTTAAACTTTTGCTATAAGGATATGTGAAGTGTGTTTCTATCTGCAGGCCTATGACTTCCATCAGTGACATCCAGACATTTAATTTGATATGCATTGTGTGGATAAAGAGCGCATGACTCAGTCATTATTTGATGGCCTCACAATACTATAATTCCAGTGCTAGACATCACTGGATTTGAACCCAGGACTGTGTGTGGCAAAATGTACTGTTTATAAGGTATTTAACAAACTTAGCTACCGAGTCATTGCTACAGCAGATGTATTTGCACAATATATGTGCACACATACAGGCTGTGACAAACATTTTCTACATCCATCTGTATGTGCATGGCTTCATATGGATGCATTTCTGCAGCAGGTTCCCAGTTGAACAAGTATTTTGCCATTAATGCCTTAGCAGGTATCTTTCTAGATGTTTCTGATAAAAGAGCACATTTACCTGCTGTCACAGGCCTCACTTACATCCATTATTATGTCTTTGGCTTTCTAGCAGTGTACTATTGCACCAGAGACCAAGGTACACTCCCATTTTTTCCATTACTTTTAATGAAGTTTGTGTGACATAGCGTAAGGTGCAGCTCTGCTGAAACACACTTAATGACTATAACTGGCAATTACTATGTTTTGTTTAAACCACCTGTTTTAATTAAGAGTTGTGTGGTGTGGCAGTTAATGCAGTGGAGTGCAGGTGCAATGGCCTTGGTTTGAAATATGGGGCAGGTGTTTATTTTGTAAGTGTGTGTTACAATTTTAAAGACACATATAGTCAATATAGCTCTATTTAGCTGAGCTTAGCAAAGCTTCCCTAAAAATTATAAAGAAAAGAAAAATGTTGCAATAGAAAAGTGGTGAAATGGGGAGCAAGCAGGGGGAAAAACATAGTGAAAGACAGGTAGGGATGTGCAGGAAGGGTATAGGAAAGAAACCATAGCTATCCATTTCTTATACAGCAACAACTGTGCACTTTAACAGAATTTGTACATGATTTTGAACTTTCACCCCCAGGGAGAGAGGGGTGAGTGCAACATAACTTCATTATCAAGCCATTTGGACCAAATTATGTGTGTCTTGTGGACACGTGTGTGAAATGGAGAGCTATGTATGGGACAATATATATTTTTTTGGAACAGGTGTCCATTTTTTTAAGGTGAGAGTGGAATGTTGGGGAAGAGACATAGGAATGTGTTGGGGAGGTAAATTGGGTAGGCGAGGATGCATTTGCAGACTAACAAGACAGGTGATGTGTGTGACACATGAGGGGCTGAACACCTTAGATAGTGAGGGTGTTGTGGAATCTAAGTCCCATGTGCCTCCACAAGGCAACAGCATGACTCACATCCCCACCCATGGGACTATCTGCACTGCTCCATCACTGCCCCAGAGGGGTGGCAGTGGTGGAGGTTGGGCACTGGGGCGAGGCTGTCCCACCAGATTGTCCAGTGTGTCCTCAATCTGTTACAGGCAGCAGTCAAACCTATGGTAGACTATCCTGTGCACCAAAGCCGACAGCTCAGCCGGGTGATGACTCCCCCTCCACCACCGCTCCCAGAAGAGGGCCTGTCCCTGTCCTGTGGGGAGATACTACCCGACACCACAGGTAGTACAGGGGCAGCAGAGGAGGCACAAGGATCTGGGTCCCAGATGTGCTGGGACCCGATGCCATGGATAGATGAGGCAAGGTAGGTGGATCAGACGGAACCAGCCTACCTTGATGTGCTGTGGTAAATGAAGTATAGCAATAAGTTAAGGTCAGTAATAATCAAACCATTCATAGTATTAACAAAATGGAACATCATATTTATCAATCCAAATACATATTAATGTATATTATGTGTAACACAACATTAAGTAACATAATAGTCAGTATGTTAACAGCAAACGAAAATATGCCCAATGCTGACAGTAAGAACACTTTAATTCCAAGAAACAAATAAAAACAAATAAAAACAGATAAGCACTTTCACAATTGCTCGCTTCTTCAGACCTTAACAAGCAATATAAGAAAACAGGCCATTAAATACAAAAAGCTTCCAATTAATTAAAAGCAATTAAAATTGTTAGGTGTTAACACTTAGTGTACTATACCTCTCTTCTTTAGGAGAGGCATTAAAGCAACAGCATTATTCAAGCCAGGTGGCACATAAGCTTTAAAGCTGACAATCCATTTTAACTCAGCAAGTTCAGTCTCATTGCTCAAATCCCCTTCCCCTAAACTTTCATTTAATTTCTGTAGTACCAAGAACTTAAAGCTGTGACTCATACCAGCTTCAGATACACATTTAACTAATGCATTTGTTAGTTTATTATTTTGTCTATCACTCTGATGCTGCAGAATCCTATCTTTAAACATATGATTTGTTTTCCATATATAATATGAATCAAATACATTACACTTAGCATTATATAGACCAAATGTTCCATACAACAGTCTGCATAAAAGGACAGATGCATAGGTTCCATGCTTAATGGATGCATAATCAAATGTGTAGACCATATATAACTGCATGCCTTACAGGACCGGCATGCATGAGTACCCTTACACTGGGAGGTGAGGTACCTATATGGTTCAGTGTGCTTATAGCAGAGTCGCTGTTTTAAGTTCTTGGTATTTTTAAAGCAAAACTTAAGAACTGGTTCTATATGTTCACTAATAGAGGGATCAGTCACCAGGATGGACCAATTTTTTTTTTATGACTTCACACACTTTATTAACCTCTGGGGAATAGGTCAAACGGATCCTATTTACACCCTTGGTGCTGTTGGCCTCTGTGTCCCTCACTATACTTGAGGAGCTATCAGAGAAGTGGGGTTTAATTTCCTTATCTATCTCACTGCCCTTATAGCCCCTCTTCAATAGATCTACCTTTAGCAAGCTTGCTCTAAAGAGTCAGCATTAGTATGCAATCTCATGCACCTAAGAACCTGATTTATAACCATGTTCCTAGTAACGTGGGATGGATGCATACTAGAACGATGTAAGATGTTATTTTTCCTGCATGGTTTCCTATACATTTTAGTGAACATGTTACCTAACATATCTTTGCTCACAGTAATGTCTAAAAAGTCAATAATGTCAACAGAGTAATGCAGAGAAAAAGACAGATAATTAGTTGAAGTCTCTAACATGTCCACAAAGGCTTGAACCTCATCCATAGTACCATCCTAGACAAAAAGATGTCATCCATAAATCGCTTATAAAACATAACATGTTTTATATAAATCTTTGCTGAAGACACATTCTAGCTCCCAACTGGCTAAAACTAAGTTTGCATACTTCTTGGCACACACTGTGCCCATTGCTATCCCTACAACTTGTAGAAAGTATTCTGATTCAAAGAGAAACAAATTATTCTCTAAGATCAGGTCTAGCAGGGCACAAATCATGCTAACCTTAGAGTTAGAGACACCACCTTCTTTAATCAAGAATCGCCTAACCTGCTCAATCCCATCCTCATTGGGTATCACAGTAAACAGGGATTTCACATCTTGAGTAACAAACAACATTCTTATGATGTCATTACTAGATCTATCCCTAGCCCAGTTGTATAAATGCTCTAGAAACTGTTTATTATCTCTCAAAACTGTATCAACTTTGTCCAATACGCCTCTCAGTTGCTTGTCGAAATATATCGACATTGGCTCAGTGAGCCATCCCCTTCCTGAGACTATGGGGCGATAGGGGGATCCTTGGTGTCTTTGTGCACTTTTGACAATCCATAGATCTGTGGTATAGTGGGGTGCTCTACAGAAAAATAAGTGTAGAGAGAATAGTCTATCTGCCTTGTCACTAATAAGTCATACAAAAAGAAATTCAGCCTGTTAATTATGCCATTAACTTGAAATTTCTGCAATAACACATAGACTGTGTTATCATACAACATATCATGCATTTTGTCTAGATAGACAGATTTATCCAATACTACAACTCCACCTCCTTTGTCTGCTGGTCTAATAATTAGATGCTGTGCTCTAACCAATTGATTCAGTGCCTCCTGCTCATTAGGTGTTAGATTAAAAAAAACTTTTATTATTTTTGTCACTGAAGGATCTTCTTAAGTCATCCTCACATAACTTAACAAAAGACTCCATAGCTGGAGAGTTAACAGGTGTGAATGTGCTAGGTTTCCTATAAGTGCTACAGACTCCAGTATCACTACCTGAAAAGATAGTCTTCAACATAATATTCCTGGCAAACACTTTAAGATCTAAAATCATCTCCACAAGGTCCATTTTCGTGGCAGGTATAAAAGAAAGACCTTTGTTCAACACAGCTAGCTATTCAATTGTGAGCTCACTAGACAACAAATTTAAAACCAAATTATTCACTTTCAACTGCATGTCATAGGGGTTTTGGAGTAGGTCGGAGGGTCTGATTGTATCCTGCCTCTCCTTTTGCGACTCCTTGACCTCCCTATACATTTGTCCTGCCTGATCGGTAGTGCTTTTTCCCAAAAAAATGCAGACTTCAAGTTAGTATTCTTATTAGGGACAGAGCTCTTGTCCAAAAAAATACTAGGAATTTTAGGTCTAACTACAGAGTCTAAATTCTTTGTATTAACCACATCTAGAGCACAGCCTGAATCACATAATACAGAATCATTAGATAAATGTACATCAACACCGTCACTTACATCAACCACAAATAAAGAAACTACATCTGAACTGCTAACAGCTTGTAAACTAGTAGCAACAGACAAGCCCATACCTGTTCCTTCAATTACAGAGGTTAAAGATACATTAACAGATGAAAATTCATCAGGTTTGTCCTGATCTGAGTGAGCTTTAGGTACAGTATTAACCTTAGCCACAGCAGGCAAAGCATCAGTACTTACAGTTCTATTAGGTGAATGACCACCTGCAGAGGTACAGTCAGAATGAACAGTTCATTCATTGAGTTTCAGATACATTCAAAGGTTCATTCAATGCCTTTAAATCCACTTGCGTCCTTTCTGTACTTACATGTTTAGTCGCAGGCATTTTTTGGTGAAGGCTGGCATCACCTTTTCCCACAACAAGGTTCTGAGTATTAACACAGTCTGCAGCTCGTCGTGCATAACCAACTATTCCATTAATGGCTCTGGTTGTCACAGTTGTGGTACTTTGATCTATGTGCTTCCTGTAGGGGCATTCAACTGAGTATACCTAGGCCAGGAGAACACATTACCATTGTGGAAGTCCGCAAAATCCTTGCAGAGCTTCTTAGTCTTCTCTTTCTCTAATTTTCTCTCATAAAGAGAGAAATTAAGTAATAAGTCATCCAGTAGCTGCTCAAACTCTTCTCCTTTAAACATGCTCATCAGATGGGAAGTCAAATCATTGATTTCTTGTGATAAGGTATCCTCTTCAGGGTGAAAATAGTCATTAAGTAGTGCCATATAGTCCAAACGTAGTTGCAAGTTAAGAGTTTGCCACCTTTTAAGCAATTCATGCAAACTATCACCATATGATGGCATTTTTAATACCTGTAACCCTCTAGGGACTATCTGATGGAATATAGCTGCTTCAAAATGAAAGCGCTGCCAGAGCAGACACGTATGCTTAAACAGCTTATCCTCTAGTACTGTCAAAGCCTTTTTAAAAGCTTGTACTTCATTATAGTCAACATTATTAGGTGCAACATCCTCATCACTAAAAGACACACCAATCAGGGGATTAGCATGGACAGCTATCCCTACAGTACCTTTAGTATTGACATCCACTGTTTTCTCCTTATACATCGACTTATTCAGTCCAGATGTATATCTCAAATCCAAATTGATACTCTCAGCCATGATTCCACTGGCAAACAAAAAACAATAACTGTAACAAGAGTGCGTAGTGGAATCTAGGATATCCAAAAACAAAGTTCAGCAAACCAAAAGATGCCCAGTGCTGAGAGTAAGAACACTTTAATTCCAAGAAACAAATAAAAACAGGTAAGCGCTTTCACGATTGCTCGCTTCTTCAGACCTTAACAAACAATATGAGAAAACAGGCCTTTAAATACAAAAAGCTTCCAATTAATTAAAAGCAATTAAAATTGTTAGGTGTTAACACTTATCAGTGTACTAAGCCTCTCTTCTTTAGGAGAGGCTTTAAAGCAACAGCACTATTCAAACCAGGTGGCACATAAGTTTTAAAGCTGACAATCCATTTTAACTCAGCAAGTTCAGTCTCATTGCTCAAATCCCCTTCCCTTAAACTTTCATTTAATTTCTGTAGTACCAAGAACTTAAAGCTGTGACTCATACCAGCTCCAGATACATGTTTCGCTAATGCATTTGTTAGTTTATTATTTCGTATATCACTCTGATGATGCAGAATCCTGTCCTTAAACATACGATTTGTCTTCCCTATATAATATGAATCACATACATTACACTTAGCCATATAGACCAAATTTTGCATACAACAGTCTGCATAAAAGGACAGATGCATAGGTTCCATGCTTAATGGATGCATAATCAAATGTGTAGACCATATATAACTGCATGCCTTACAGGACCGGCATGCATGATAAACGCAAGCAAACTCCACCCCCCAACACAACCCAAATGACACATAGCCCACAAACTCAGTGTGCCACTAAACCACAGCCCATAAGGCATAACAACGTACCCAACACTCTAGTCATAGGTGACACTATAGTCAGGCACACTGATGTTCCACTCACTAGACTAAACAAGGAGAAAGTTACTGTCAGCTGCCTGTCAGGTGCCTGGATCTGCCACATAACGCATGCACTCAGGTCACTCCACAATAAGTACAAATATGACACTGTCATTGTCCATGTTGGTGTGAATGACCTGAGACGTACCTCCCTGGACTACATGAAAAGAGACATGGAGGAGCTCTCCGATCTTGTATCCCAGGCAGGTATGACCCTAACCCTGAGTAGCATCCTGCCATCACCCAGAATTATACCACAGTACAAGGACAAAATGATTGACTTCAACAATTGGCTAAGCTTCTGGTGTCATTCTAAGGGGATCCAGTATTTGCCTGGGACAACATGATCGACAGACCATGATGCTTTGTCAGAGATGGCCTGCACCTGTCGCCCTTAGGATTCCGGATACTGGCTAAAGCTCTTGCCACCCCTATAGTGCCTTTTTTAGGCAAGGTTTAAATGACAAATTCACCACCGTAACAGGTACAAGCAAGCAAAATTTGAGGGTAATGCTACTCAATGCTAGAAGTCTAAACCTCAAAATGCACTCACTGAAGGCACTCCTTAAAATGGAGAACATTGATATCTGTGCAGTGACAGAGACCTGGTTCAAAGCTCCAGAGAGCACCCCTGCATTCCCAGGCTACAATTCATACCACACCTTTCGGCCACCTAACCCAGAACGAAGCACTAAAGGTGGAGATATGTCCATATTCATTAAGGATATCCAGACCTCCAGGCTAGTTGCACAGCATAATGCATCCGAGAGTATCCAAGTGCAACTAACCCTGGGCAAGACGCAATCCAAATTGTAGCTTGCTACAGACCCCCCCACCATGCCCCAGGATTCCCACTCCTCATTTCTTGATACACTGGAAAGTATTAGGGTACACCCCAACACCCTAATTATGGGCAATTTCAACTACCCCACCATTAACTGGGAAAACTCATGTACCAACTCTTTTGCTCAATGTTTTCTAGAATTCATAAATTCCAATGCCTTGGATCAACTTATTCACACCCCCACCAGGGGCAGCAGTATCCTAGACCTGGTCATTACCAACATGGGAAACCGGTGTTCCACACCAGAGGTCAGTTCCTCATTGGTCAGATCTGACCACAAGCTAATCAGCCTAAACATCCACATCCCACCCCCATGCCCAATTAGGGAAACCATCGTAAAAAACTTCTCCAAAGCCAACTTCACACTTACTAAGACAGAAGTGGCAAACTTCATGACACCCATGCAGACAGACAATAGAGGTATGACTGCTGAATCGTACACAAATGCACTTTATAAGCACTTACATGAGTGCATGGATCATGCTATCCCTAATAGAACCAAGATGTTATCCTCCAACAAAAGGAAGCCATTCTGGTGGTCCTCTGCCATAAACAAACTCTACAACAGAAGAAAGAAACTGTTGCAAAAAAGAGTAAAATCCCATGACTGGAGGAGCTCTCTGGTCAATCTCAGTAAGAAGCTGAGATCCCTCATAAAATCCTCCAAAGCTAGTTACAAAAACAAAATTGCCACTGACTCTAAAGACAACCACAAAGCATTCTATAGCTATGTCAAGAATCTCAATGGGAACACTCAGATCTGCTCTGAGTTACAGCACAATGGCACTAAATATACAAAACCAACTGATATTGCCAACATCCTAGCAGATAGGTTCACTGCTAACTTTACCCCCCTCTCACCCCCTAGAGGGCCCATCTCTATACCGGAAGAATGCAAAGTTCCTATAATCATGGCTGAACAGGTAAAAAAACACACTCTCCAAAGCCAAGAACACAGCATCCATGGGACCTGACAATATCCCAGACTGCGTTCTACATGAACTACAGAATGAACTGGCACCCTACCTAAGTACCATGTTCAATCATAGCCTCACCTCAGGCTTTGTACCCACTGAATGGTGCACCGCGATGGTTATCCCACGCCACAAAGGGTGAGCCACGACGGACCCCGGGAACTACCGCCCCATTAGCCTGACGAGCCTGGTCTGCAAGGCCATGGAATGTATCATCGTGGAACTCATAAACAAAGACATTAGTAATCTCCTACCCAGTTTGGATTTGTAAAAGGCAGATCATGTCTCCTAAACCTGACTGATGTCTTTGAAGCAGTCACCAAAGCCATAGATGAGGGTAAAATGGTTCACACAGCTTATCTAGATCTTGCCAAGGCTTTTGACACCACCCCCCACTCTGGAATTATAGATAAGCTCACTAAACTAGGTATAAATCCCTATTTCACAAGATGGGTTGCCAACTGGCTCGCGGACAGAACTCACACTGTGAAAGTAGCGGATTCCAAATCCGACTTCAGACCAGTGACAAGTGGAGTACCACAGGGTTCAGTCCTGGGTCCTCTCCTGTTTGGTATCTACTTCTCTGAAGTGCAGGATAACACAGAAGGTCTTTGGCTAACAAAGTTTGCAGATGACTGCAAACTAGGAGCCATAATCAAAACTCCTAACGATGTGGACAAACTACAAAAGGGCCTCACTGAGAGAGATACCTGGTGTCAAAGCCATGGCCTGAAGCTCAATGCAAAAAAGTGTATTGTCATCCCCTTTGATAAAAACTCTGTACCTATGAACTACCACATAGCTGGTAGTCTACTTAATGCTGAAAATGTGATAACAGACCTTGGGACACAGGTGGACAGTAGTCTCTCCTTTGATAATCACATCGCCACAGTGGTCAGGAAATCCTTCTACATGGCTCATCTCATCACAAAAGGATTCTCATCCAGAAAAAAAGAGGTCATTGTTCCCCTCTACTCATCACTCATTAGACCCATTATAGAGTACAACCCCCCTTTTGGTATGTACCTCACAAGACATCTACAACAACTGGAAAGACCACAGAAATACCTCACAAAGAGGATTACTGGCCTCAAACAGATGCCCTACGCAGACCGTCACAAAAAACTACAGCTTTACTCCATCACATATCGCTTACTCAGGGGCGATCTCTGCCTAACATACAAAGCTATGTCAATCCCAGAGCTGTTGGACATGCTCCACTTAAAGAAATCCCAATCCCTCCGAGCTACATGCTCTAGGGACCTAAACCTTGTCACCACAATAAACAGAACATGCTGGAGGGATAGATTCCTGTCCCAGAGACTTCCCACACTCTGGAACAGACTACCTATCTATGTCAAACAGAGCTCCTCATTAGCACTCTTCAAGGAAAAACCTTGATGATTGGATGGGAAATGGGAAATTCACCCTAGGGATCACTTCTGTGGCTCTGCTCGACAGGGGCACAGGAAAATAATTTTCTTGGGTGGTGAAAACCAGGGTACATTTTTTAGCTAGGCTTATATAGGCCCTAGGGCCAATAACCTAGTACCTACCTATGAACCTATGTGTACCCTTACTCTGGGAGTTGCGGTACCTATATGGTTCAGTGTGCTTATAGCAGAGTCGCTGTTTTAAGTTCTTGGTCTTTTTAAAGCAAAACTTAGGAAGTGGTTCTATATGTTCACTAATAGAGGGGTTAGTAATCAGGATGGACCAATTTTTCTTTATGACTTCACACACTTTATTAACCTCTGCTGAATAGGTCATACAGACTCTATTTACACCTTTGGTGCTGTTGGCCTCTGTGTCCCTCACTATACTTGAGCTATCAGAGAAGTAGGGTTTTACTTTAACACCAGCAAATGTATTCATTTCTCTAATTTCCTTATCTATCTCACTGCTCTTATAGCCCCTCTTCAATAGATCTGCCTTTAGCAGTCTTAAAGCTTGCTCTAAAGAGTCAGCATTAGTATGCAATCTCATGCACCTAAGAACCTGATTTTTAACCACGTTCCTAGTAATGTGGGATGGATGCATACTAGAACGATGTAAGATCTTATTTTTTCCTGCATGGTTTCCTATACATTTTAGTGGACATGTTACATAACATATCTTTGCTCACAGTAATGTCTAAAAAGTCAATAATGTCAACAGAGTAATGCAGAGAAAAAGACAGATAATTAATTGAAGTCTCTAACATGTCCACAAAGGCTTGAACCTCATCCATAGTACCATCCCAGACAAAAAAGATGTCAGTATGAAGTAAACCATATAGCCAACAAAACAGCTATTTTAACAAAATATGTTAATAATGAATCATAATAAAACATAACAATAATAAATCACATTTTACAAAAATATAGTTAAACTAAATATGTTAATATTAAATCATATTAAATATTTAAATTTATTTAAATCATATTATTATACAAATCAAATAAACTATTGTTAAAGATTACCCAAGCCGACAACACACAGGGCACTACACTTTTTTCCCATAAAATTGCCAAATTGTGGAACACTCTTCCTCAACCTATGGCTAAAAACCCCAGCATTCATGAGTTTAAAAACCTCCTTAAGGAACATCTAGCAAAACACTGGCTCTGCTCCTGCCATACTCCTGGTTAAGCTACCTACCACTCCCTTACATCACCCTAAATTAGCTCATTCTCACAGCTACAGCTATTAACTGCTAAAGGCTATCTTGATTCTACACTCAGTTTCAGCTAACAATGTATACACATATACTGCTTTGTCTTTAACTGTTAAGTAGACTGCATTTCTCTGTCTTGTAATTACTTTATCACACTGTTCTCACTATTAACTCGTGCAGCCAGTTTTTATCACTAACTGTGCCATTTTTTGTTAAATTTGTTTGTTAATTATTTGCTAATTATTGTTATATAACAAATTTCTTTATTGACTTGCTTTGTACATTGTTAATACCAATGATGGGAGTAAAGCGTTACAAAAGTAATGCATTACTGTAATATGTTACATTTTTTGGTAACTGGCAATATTAGGCGTTACTTTTCAATTTAGTAATGCAGTAATAGTAATAAGTTACTTTTTTTAGTAACTAGTAATGCAAATGTGCATTACTTTTTGCTTTACTATTGCTTAATCAAGTAGGAAGCAGTAGCGTAGTTGGGGGGGTAGTAAGGGGTGGTCCGTCCCGGGTGGCACTTTTCCCATCCATTCACATCACATCTGTGCTTTGTTGCACAGACTGTTGATGTCCAATTCCTCCCGTTGACATTTAGTGTCAAACGTTACTTTGCCCACGTGCGCCAGGAGCCAAGTCAATTGATTGCATCTTAAGAGCCAAGAGTGGATATATTATTTACAGCGGATTATTTAGCTGCAACAACTAGTAAGTAAAACAATTTTTGTTTACTAGGGTGGTATACAGATCGAGTCTATATTACTGACAGATCGTGTTTTAGTTCCAGTCAAGTAATGCTTTTTGCTCTTAATTTGATGGACAGCATCTGGTCTAGAAAAACTTATCTGATAAAGTGTAGATTTTATGCTTTAAGCTAATGCATCTAGTTATATTGCAGGTAGTCATTGATAATGCCCTACCAAAGTTACAAAAAGTGTGTGTGTTTTTTTTTTTTTTTTTTTTTTTATTATGTATTAAGGTGTTATCCCTGGCAAAGTGCATAAAACTTGTATCAGATATGCCTATGGCAGTAGGAGGCATAGAACTGTCCTATGAGCCAGCCAATAAATATGGGAGCCTTAAAGGAGGAGGCTTTGATCCAGAGTTTTGTCTAGAACAGATGAGGGATAATAAGATGTATGGAGCTGTTAAAGTAATCCGCAGAAAGAATGATTTGATGCACTTTAAAAAGAATGAAACAGAGGATTTTAATATTCAAGAGCTACTGATTATAAATAATCCATAGATTAAAATTATCATCACCTTAAAAACAATTGCCTATTGTTTAGAGCTCACATTCATGAGTTGTAGTGACTGTTTTAGCTACAACCTTTACAAGAAGACGGTTTTATGTATTCATTGTTTTCTCATTGGAGGAAAAGGATTTGCTCACATTGCCCAGGAAATGTCCACTTTCTGTCAGGCTTCACATTTTATTCTCCTGTTCTTGTGCACATGTTTTTGTAACATGATACACTCACTGACATTGATTCAGGGACTTCAAATGCTTCCCTCCCTATCTCTCCTCAGGTACTTAATTCCTTTATCCTAGCCTTATCTGACTTGGGAATTGTGAGATACAGAATAGTATTTTGATATGTTAGTACTGTATGAGTGATGTTACTTAAATTGTGTTAAGTGTATACTCCATGACCTGACTCATGTAGAATTTGGTAACAGAAACAATAAGAAACAGTATAAAATAATCGCTTTTAAAGAAAAGCTCAATATATTCTGGTGAACACTGTTATAAAGAAAGATTAGATCATTACTTTGGCTTTTCTGGTGCTGTCCTAAACTGGTTTGTTTCCTGTCTAACTCAGGGTTGTGACTGCTATGAATTTTTCCTTTTATCTACCACCCGTACACTGGGGATCCACGGGGCTCTAGTTTCAGTCCCCTGTTATTTGCCATCTATATTATGCAATTAGGAGACATTCTTCATTTGAGAGGTCTGCAATACCATTGCAATGCAGATGACAAACACAGCTTTACTTCTCACTTCCTCAGGACTCACTGCCATACTTTAATTCCTTTTTGTATAACTTGGAACTTGTCCATGATCGGATTGTCAGTACAAGGCTCAAACTCATTATTTCTAAAATGAGGGCATTGATTATTCTTGCTACACTGAGGAACTCTTCCCTTTCAGTACTGATGCCTGCTATTCAGTTCCATGATCAAACTGAAATGTGTGTCTAAGTCGTGCTACATCGATGCTGTTCTTGATGATTGGCTGATGCTTATGCATCATATTTCAGCAGTTTTCAAGTCATCTTGTTTCCATCTTTGGAAATCTCCAAGATCAAGCACCTTTATTCCTCCCAATGATCTTCCTGCTGTGGTTCATGCTTTGATTTCTGCAGTTTTAGGCTACTGCAACCATTTGTTAGAAGGTCTTTCTGACTCTAAACTCACACATTTACAACTTATTCAAAATTCTGTTGTGCATCTACTATCTGGCGTTCCAAAATATCATCATTATATTACACCACTCTGGCATACTTTGTATAAGCTTCCAGTCAGATACTTCAATATGCATAAGATTTTTCTTATGGTATATCTTTCTCTCCATAACTATGGGCCACTTATTTGAGGGATCATCTACATATTTATACCCATTCTTGTCCAGTCAGTTCTAAGTCTCAAAATCATCTTCTTACTCAGTCTTACAACCTGGACTCTTCTGGTTTTCATTCCTTCACTTAAAGACCCGTATAATGGAACCATCTTCCAGGCTTGGTTTGGGAAATACCTGCAAATAAAGGTATCAAAAGTGCTCTGAAAACATACTTGTTTGATGCTGCCTTTTCATAATTATTTATGTTGCTGGCTTTTATTTGTTGTTTGACACGTACAGTGCTTGGGCTTAAGCACTTAAATAAATTTGAATTGAAGTGTTATAGGTAGGAATTTTGGAAATATGATCTTGCTTGAATTTGATGTGATATGATTTTGTCTTGCTTACAGATAAGGCATGTCTGTAAAATAATTTGACTAAATTGACCATTTAGGCAATAATAGGCTGATAAATACATAAAAACTAAGCATATGAGATTTGGAAGACATAAATTGAAAAGTGAATATTTAATATAGCAAGCACACAGTGATTGAAACTAGACTCATTTAAGGACCTGGGTATATGGATTAATTCACTTATGAGTTTTTCTGATCATATCAACCAATTGGTGAATGATAATTATAGAAGTATAGGTTGTATAAAAAGATTTATAAAGTCTAGGAAAGCAAAAATAATGAAGTCATTATTTGTTGGTTACATTAGACCCAAACTTGAGTATGGAATAACAATATGGAAACCCTTTAGAAAACAAGCATGAGTAAACTGGAAAGAGTACAGCGTAATTATACCAAGGGCATCAATGGATGTGAAAATTTAAGTTATTATGAAAGACTAAAATATCTGAACTTGTACAGTGTCTCTTACAGATATCTAAGAGGCGATCTTATTCAGGTATAAAGGGCATTTAGAGAGAACTACCTCTGGGAATGTTTAGGGTTATAAAAAAAAGTGAGTGTGGAGCAAGTGTTGCCAGTTTAGCGATTTGACTTGTTTGGTTTGACTTATTCTCAGATTGGGGAGAGAGGGAATTTATTCGTATCTTCCTTTTTAAAACTCGAAAACTCTAAAAACGTAAGGTATGTTTCTGCGGAGGGAAAACATAAAGTGTAACAGATAAAAATGGAGTTGTTCATACTGTACTGTATTTCTTCGATTTTTTTTTCTGGTTGCTTGAGAGTGCTGGTTGCTTGAGTTCTGGTTCAATGAGAGTTTACGGTACTTTGGAGTCTGGGGGTTTCAGAAGGTCACAACTTACTTCTTAGTTAGTCTCACAGAGATGAACAACAATCATTTTTGTCATCTACTCCCTTTAAGCCTTAGTAAATTGCATTGCAATCTTGCTGGAGCTGAATGTAAAGGCTTTTTCAAAATACTGACTAAAGATTGATGATCAGTGTCTGTTTGAACAGGTCTACCATAAATTTATTCATTGAATTTGGAACATGCAAAAACAACTGCTAAAAGTTCTTTTAATGTAATATTGGCAATTTAATTCATCAAGGGCAGCAGAAACTGAATTTGTAGATGTAAAGTTCTTTGCCGGTAGCAACCTCTTTATTAGTTACAGTTCTCTTTAATGTGGAAATATTCAGACTATTTTTACTTCTGCAGAAATTGGGCTTATTGTTGACTGATATTAGTGGAGTGTAATGACAGATGTTTGAGTGGCCTTTTATGGTTGAAATTTTCTGAAATGTGTAGTTTTGTCATTATGGTTCATACAGTGCTCACTGAAAGAATGTTCAAAACTACAAATCTGAAACGCATTCCAACAAGTGGTGCTGTATTATCCAAGGAATATCATTTAATACAATCAGGAAGGTGAATTAAAGAACACGTACATGTGTGCACGTCTTTAAAAATATGTGTAAGGAGCCTATGGTTTGAAAAAAGCCTAAAGGTAATGTAATCCTCCACTGGCTAGATTAATTTTCTTTGAATGTGAGTTTTAATGCCATTTCAATGAATGTGATTTTCAAGGGCAGAGAAGTATATATATGAGTCATATTCGTGTGCAGTAAGCATGTATTCCTTAAACACAAGTAATGTGTGAATAAATATATATGACAATTTATAAACTATACTTATGTAAAAGTAACTCAAAAGTAACTAGTTACTTTAGTTAGTAATTAGTCATCATCATCATCATCATCATCGTCTTTCGGCAGTTCCCATTAGGGGTCGCCACAGCGGATCATCCGTTTTCATTTCTTCCTGTCCTCTGCATCATGCTCTTTCACACCAACCACCTGCATGTCCTCTCTCACCACATCCATAAACCTCATCTTAGGCCTTCCTCTTTTCCTCTTACGTGGCAGCTCCATCCTTAGCATCCTTTTCCCAATATACCTGGTATCCCTCCTCAGCACATGTCCAAACCAACGCAATCTCGCCTCTCTTGCTTTGTCTCCAAACTGTCCAACCTGAGCTGACCCTCTAATATACTGATTCCTAATCCTGTCCATCCTAGTCACACCCAGTGTAAATCTTAACATCTTTAACTCTGCCACATCCAGCTCTGACTCCTGCCTTTTCGACAATGCTACCATCTCCAACCCATATAACATAGCTGGTCTCACTACCCTCTTGTAGACCTTCCCTTTCACTCTTATTGGTACCTGTCTGTCACAAATCACTCCTGACACTCTTCTCCACCCATTCCACCCTGCCTGTACTCTCTTCTTCACCTCTCTTCCACACTCACCATTACTCTGAACTGTTGATCCCAAGTAATTAAACTCATCCACCTTTACCAACTCTACTCCCTGCATCCTCACCATTCTTCTACCCTCCCTCTCATTTACACACATATATTCTGTTTTAGCCCTGCTGACCTTCATTCCTCTCCTCTATAAAGCATATCTCCACCTCTCCAATGTCTCCTCAACCTGGTCCCTACTCTCACTACATATCACAATGTCATCTGCAAAAATCATAGTCCACGGGCCCTCCTGTCTAATCTCATCTGTCAATCTGTTCATCACCACTGCAAATAAGAAAGGGCTCAGAGCTGATCTTTAATGTAATCCCACCTCCACCTTAAATGTATCTGTCACTCCCACTGCAGTCCTCACCAATGTCACACTACCCTTGTACATATCCTATACCACTCTTACATACTTCTCTGCCACTCCCGACTTCCTCATACAATACCACAACTCCTCTCTAGGCACCCTGTCATATGCTTTCTCTAAGTCCACAAAGACACAATGCAACTCCTTCTGACCTTCTCTGTATTTCTCCAACACTCTCAGAGCAAATATTGCATCTGTAGCGCTCTTTCCTGGCATGAAACCATACTGCTGATCACTAATCATCACCTCCCTTCTTAACCTAGCTTCCACTACTCTTTCCCATAACTTCAAGCTGTGACTGATCAATTTTATCCCTCTGTAGATACTGCAGCTCTGCACATCACCCTTATTCTTAAAGGCAGGTACCAAAACACTTTTTCTCCACTCCTCAGGCATCCTCTGACTTTCCAAAATTTCATTAAACAATCTGGTTAAAAATTCCACTGCCATTTCTCCTAAGCACCTCCATGCTTCCACTGGTATGTCATCTGGGCCAACAGCTTTTCCATTCTTCATCCTCTTCATAGCTGTCCTTACTTCCTCCTTGCTAATCTGCTTCACTTCCTGATTCACTATCCCCACATCATCCAACCTTCTCTCTCTCTCATTCTCTTCATTCATCAGCCCTTCAAAGTACTCTTTCCATCTACTCAACACACTCTCCTCACTTGTGATTACGTTTCCCTCACTGTTCTTTATCACCCTTACCTGCTGCACATCTTTCCCAGCTCTGTCCCTCTGTCTAGCCAATCAGTACAGGTCCTTTTCTCCCTCTTTAGTGTCCAATCTCTCATACAACTCTCTATATGCCTTATCCTTAGCCTTCGCCACCTCTCTCTTTGCCATGCGCCTCATCTCCTTATACTCATGTCTACTTTCTTCATCTCTTTGACAATCCCACTTCTTCTTCGCCAGCCTCTTCCTCTGTATACTCTCCTGTACTTCCTCATTCCACCACCATGTCTCCTTGTCCTCCTTCCTCTGTCCAGATGTCACACCAAGCACCTTCCCAGCAGTCTGCCTTACTAGCTCTGCTGTAGTTACCCAGCTATTCGGTAACTCTTCATTGCCTCCCAGTGCCTGTCTTAACTCTTCCCTGAACTCTACCTCACAATCACCCTTTTTTAACTTCCACCATTTAATCCTTGGCACTGCTTTCACACTCCTCCTCTGCTTCTTGATCACCAACATCATCCTGCAGACCACCATTCTATGCTGCTTAACTACACTTTCCCCAGTCACCACTTTACTGTCTCCAATCTCCTTCAGACTGGCCCTCCTACATAGGATATAATCCACCTGTGTGCATCTTCCTCCACTTTTGTACATCACCCTATGCTCCTCCCCCTTCTTAAAATACGTATTCACCACAGCCATGTCCATCCTTTTCGCAAAATCCACAATCATCTGACCTTCTGCATTCCTCTCCTTAACACCATATCTACCCATCACTTCCTCATCCCCTCTGTTCACTTCACCAACATGCCCACTGAAGTCCACTCCAATCACTAGTCCCTCATCCTTGGGTACACTCACCACCACTTCATCCAACTCACTCCAAAATTTTTCTTTCTCATCCATCACACACCCAACTTGTGGAGCATATGCACTAACAACATTCATCATTATACCATCAATTTCAAGCTTCATAAACATCACTCTATCAGACACTCTCTTCACCTCCAAAACACTCTTGGCATACTGTTCAGTTAGGATAACCCCTACCCCATTTCTTCTGCCATCCACACCATGATAGAACAATTTGAACCCGCCTCCTATACACTTGGCCTTACTTCCCTTCCATCTGGTCTCTTGCACGCATAATATATCAACCTTCTTTCTCTCCATCATATCAGCTAG
The DNA here is from genome assembly GCF_019279795.1 of Protopterus annectens. NCBI lineage: Eukaryota > Metazoa > Chordata > Ceratodontiformes > Protopteridae > Protopterus > Protopterus annectens. The sequence goes on along the minus strand of NC_056725.1, from coordinate 622,996,170 downwards.
CTCTCTCCCTATACCAGTCATACTGCCAACATTCAAAGTTCTTACCCTCAGTACTACACTCCTAACCTTCCTCCTCTCTTCCTGCCTTTGGGCATGCCTTCCCCCTCTTCTTCTTCTTCGGCCAACAGTAGCCCAATTTCCCCCAGCACCCTGTTGGCTAACAATACTGGTGACAGTCTCTGTTAACCTGGGCCTCGACCGATCCAGTATGTAATTATGAAAAGTTCTCCACATCAGTAATTTTTGGCAGAGGTTTTACGCCGGATGCCCTCCCTGACGCAACCCTCCCCATTTATCCGGGCTTGGGACCGGCACAAAGAAATGCACTGGCTTGTGCATCCCCAGTGGCTGGGTTAGTTAGTAACTAGTAATAGTAATATATTACTTTTTTGGAAAAGTAATAAGTAATAGTAATATATCACTTTCACTTAAAAGTAACTAGTAATAGTAACTTATTACTTTTATAAGTAACTAGCACAATACTGATTAATACATGTTCAATTTGATTGTTTAATACTGTCTATTTGTATGTATGGAGCTTTTCTCCCTGGGCCTCCCTGAAAATGGGACATTACCCGGTAAACAAACAAAATAAATAAATATTAATAAATAATAATTAATAAATGAAGATAAGGGGTGGGGAGAGAGAGAGACAGAAACATCCCATTACTGAGAATGCAGACTATATCCCTGAAAACAATGATAATACATACTCTACAGGTGTGTAGTGTCAGTTTTGAGTACAGTGACTACAGTTCTCCTATAGCTGATGTAGCACATACATACCTCTCAAGCTGTTAGCATGGGTCAGTATGTGCCAGGCAATAACAAATGCAGGTACACAGCTACACAGAACACTTTCACATAATGTGGACTTATATAACTACCAAGGTGTTCTGTAAGCGGATTTGGTAAACATTGCATTCCAGGTAATCATTTTTCTGGTAATCTTGTGGTAGATGGATTAGACAGTTTTAATTACATTATGAGAAATTGTGACACTTGAGAGCATGTTTATGTACAGTACATAAACTAGACATCAGTCATGTCTTAATTGGCAGGCATGGGAATAGAACCCAATAGCTGTGACTGCAGGGGACATCTACAAAAAATGTAACTATCGACTGCAGCAATGTAGAACAGACATGCAAGGAATACAGCCATACTAGAAATATTTAGACAGATTTATTTATGTATCAACAATGCTGCTTAACACCTTATTGGTATTGCTGATATGTGTCTGTGAAATGTAAGCACAATCATATCTGCTCATAACATGGGCTACCTCAACCACATACCTTTTGTTCCTGGAGTGGGAGAAAATGAGAGTATTATGTGACTGAATTTGTTTTGCATTCTAGAACTATTGTAGTGTTATACTTGAATGCAGTGACAATAGAACACACATGTATGGAATACAGCCATACTGCATTTATTAAAACAAATTTTATTAGGAATCAACAATGCTGCTTAACACTTTATTAGTATTACTAAGTGTCTGTGAAGTCCACACATAATATGTGACAGTAGAGTGGATTACCTCACCCATATACCTTTAGTACCTGGAGTAGGAGGAACAGAGAGCATTATGTCACTGATATTGGCCTGGAGACATTGTTACACTTGACTGCAGCAACCTTACCCTAGACAAGCAATGTATACAGCTCCACTGCAATCCTACTGTACACCATTTTTCTTACTGTTATTGGTATTGTTTATTGATTATTGCAATACAGTTGTTACTGTTCATTTATTGCACTAGAGCTCTAATTGCCCATTTATTGTACTACAGTTCTACTTGCCCATTTATTGCACTACAGTTTTTATTGTGTATACTTTATTGCAATAAATGCTTTACCCTTTCCTGCTTATTGCACTGCAGTTAACATAATAAATCCATACATACCACAGTTACGGCGCAACCTGGCCAGGCACCTGGCATGGGACTCAGCATTGCAAGACGTCTCAGGTGCAGCTGTTGGAAAAGATACACACCATTATCCATACCATTTTTGCAGACATTCTGCTTGCAGTATGATAAAACAGTGGAAAACATACTTACATATTTCATTCCCAGGTTGTGCCTCTTGGACCCAGGTGTCCAAAGTTCCCCCTCTTTCTTTTGTTCAGGTCAGCAAAATGGTGGCAACACTGCTCACCTATGCCTGGAATGCCAGTAGCACTGGTGAGTTTCCTGGCCAATCAGAACCAGGCCTCCACCTTACATTCCGAGCCCTAGATACTCCCCTGCATCAGTCTGGGTTCATAATTTTTTACCAGGAGCCCAACAAAGATCATGGACTCATGAACACCCCATCTCTGCACCCAAAAGATTTCACCATCACCAGCACTGCCTGCCATATCAACAGAGGATTAGACTCCAATGACTTGTGCAGAATTCCTGCCTATTGGCCTTAATATAGGCTGTTTTCCCACCCTTACACATCATTGAGCAGCATTAAAAAAGCACTGCATTGCTTAGCATCACACAAACCAGCTAAGATGATTTAAGCAGAGTGAAAACTTGCACAACCGAGGTTTAAGCTAAGCCTAGCACCACACAAACAGCAGTAGCCATTAGCATGTTTAGGCAGTCCTCAGCAAAGGGCAGCAGTGCCATATTTCACAAATTTGTTTTTAAAATTAAACATATATAATAAATTAAATTACAGATGTCTTATGACTGCTACAAAGTCAAACCCAGGACCTACTAAGCATTAGACTGTCACTCTACCCATTTAGCTACTTGGATATTATGAAAACTAGTATACCTTCACATATACTATTGGGCTACCTGTTAGCATTGCCAAGCACTGTGAAGCACTGTGCAAACACGCTTAAATAGACCCAGAAGTAATTAATTAATTACAACCGGTTTCTTTTTTAGATGTCTGGCAACTGTCGGCTATGTATGTATAAGCGATGCTTGCCTGTGCGGTGCTCTGTGCCGCACTGTACAAATGATAATTTAAAAAAATGTACATAATTATGATAATTACATCTGGTTTCTATTTTTAGATGTGAAGCAGGTGTCAACTGCCTATATGTCAGCACAGCGTAGCATTGCTGTGCTCCACAATGTGCCGTGCAAACATACAGACAGGAAAAAAAATCATAACAATGAAATATTACACATTCAGCCAATTCATAGCATTGCAACAGTAGTGGGGAGCATTACAGGGAGCCTCACCCTGCACTTAACATCTGATCAGGAATCCACAACCATGGGTGGCCTCCACACTTCTCCCTACACAGATTCAATATCCCTATTCCCATGCTCTTCCTTGACAGCATGCCATGATTAATATGTATGGTGTACTGCTGTGGGAGAACCGTAGCCATGTACATTGATACATTCTGTGTAGGCTCTACACGGTACCTACATGGATTTTATTAAATACTGGAGTATGTGTTTTTTCTCACATGTAAAGTTTCTATGCGTTCTAATAGTTAAAGGTTCAATGCTTTCTGGAATCTAAAGGTTCTGCATCTTCTCATAGCAAAATTTAAATATTCCTTCACATTTTTGCAGCTAAAATAAAATGGTTCTGAACTTTCTCACAGTTAAAGATTCTATGCATTTTCACTACTAAAAACAAACAAGCTTCTGTGCCTGCTCACAGCGAAAGGTTCCATGCCTTCTTGTAAATAAAATAAATATGCACAAAGGGTACTGAATATTCTCAGAGGTAAAATATTCCATTCATATGTCCAGTAAGAAAGTATCACATTTATTTAAGAAGTTCACCTAGTTGCACACTATGAGTGCATAGGATTGCAATAGTCACTCTTATTTATGCCACTTTAATCATCAAGTGCCTTTATCCATGCTAGTCAAAATAAGGATAGCTGCACTGTTGAAGCACATTTCACATTTATGCTGTAGTGTCTGGTTAAGGGAGATGGAATGGCAATATTCATGTGTTTTTTTTTTTTTTTTACTTCCACTGAGTTTCTGCTCTGCTAGCTACTGTGTTTCACCCTTGACTGCTTTTGAACCGTTAACTTTTGGACTTACTTGGCAGTATTTGGTGTTTAGTATGCATTTCAGTTTATTTATTTATTTATTTATTTCACATGTGTTAACCAGGTTAGTCCAACTGAGCATAGGCCCATTTTCAGTGGAGACCCGAGGAGAAAAGCTCCAAGAAAGATAAATTACAATTTTTTAGTAATAGGTTTTACAAAGTGACAAAGACTTCACAAAGTAACAAAGACTATTTTACAATATTTATGCATAGAAAAGAAACATAATAATGAGCAATTAATAATAATGATGTAAGCATAGTATTTTGAATACAGATTATACATAGAATAAAAATTCAATTAGTTAAATAGAGTAGAGCCAGCAAACTTACTGTTCTAAGTGGGAGATATAGATGAATAGAAACAGGATTATGTAGGGTCATGGCAGGGGGCAGAACCAGGTATTCAGGAGAAAGTTCTTTTAGGTCTTTTTTAAAGTGGTTAGTGAGAGTAATGCAACGTAAATTGGCAGGCAGGTTGTTCCAGAATTTTGTTATAGAAGATTTATATAAAAGATTGCCAATGTTCATTTTGGGTCTATAAGTTTGGAGAAGGAATTTGTCAGTACTGTGTAAGGGGCGGAAAGGAGTATAGTAAGTTACTAGATTGGAGAGAGAAGGATAAGCAATTGTTTTTTGAGAAGGAAGTGGATTATATGGAGTTGAGATAATTTGAGATGATAGGGAAGGTCTATCCAGTGTAGCTTATTAAGAACAAGACAATGGTGGGTGGAATTAGGTAAATTAGCTGCAGATTTTGTGATTTTATTATAAGTTTGTTCCAGTTTGGGGAGGATTGAAGGTTAGTAAGAACTAGGGCTCCATAGAGGAGGCTAGGGAGTAGGTAGGCTTGCACCAGGAATAATCTGGAATCAGAAGAGAGAAATATTTTATTCCGATATAAAAGACCAAGTTTTTGATTAGTTTTCTTAATCGCTTGCTGGATATGTAAGTCAAATTTTAGGTAGTCATCAATTGTCATTCCTAGTAATTTTGTGTGCTTTTCAATGCAAATGATGATTTTATTTAGGGAAGAGATGAAGAAGGAGAGCTTAAGGTGATCACTGGACTTGAGGAGAAAGAGGAGGAGTTTTATTTTTTTAGGATTCAGAATAAGCTGATTTTCATTTAGCCCACTTTCAACTGAGAGGAAAGATTGTTGAGTAAGTGTTTAAAGTTGTGAGATTGAGCTTTAAGATGTGATCAGGGTAGAGTCATCTGCGTATTGTATGAGGGTTGAGTGTGTAGTGGAAGAATGGAGGTCACTGGTAAAAATGTAAAAAGAAGCGGTCCCAGGATAGAGCCCTGTGGTACACCAGTGAGTATTGGTTTATTTAATGTGCTGTTGTGTTTTTAACAATTTGTTACACTTTTTTGTGTTATACACTGTATCTTCTTCTTGACTGCGATAATATTATTCTGTAACATTTAATATATGTAAATTTGTAACATTCAGATGCTACATGGATTTTTATATTTTGAGGGACACCGAATCTTGATTGAGATTCTGAAAGAATCCCTGTGTTCTCGTAAACTGCATTCACCTCAGGATGCAGTTTATACGGTCATGGAAAATGTGATAAAAGACATGTTTAGTTGCAATGAGGAAGAAGTCATTATCAGCTGATTTGCATATTTCTAAATTACATGTAATTACTGTCAATGCTAAACAGCACTTTTTGGTGGCAATTACCACTAGCAGTACATGCAACACTGTTAGAATCTTCTTGTGTTCTGAATGGAGTGCTTCTCAAACAATCTGGAAATATATCACTGATAAGTATATCAGCACTTTTCAGAGTTCTATATTGTCTTAATTTTTGCCCGACTGAATTATTTTATATATTTGCTGACATTGTTTGCTGTTTTCTCATCAGTTCTGAGAATGGTTCCCCCCTATTCCTGTGGTTGTGTTAAAGTTTATAAAACAGGTCTAACAGCTTTTGTGTTATCTGATTGTTTCAAGGCTTGCTGATTTAAAAATTGTCCCTATTTGTAAATTCCTGCATACGCTGTTAGAATTTCCTTATGTTCTGACTGGAGTGCTTCTCAAACAATCTGGAAATATATCGTTGATAAGTATATTTTTTGGCACTTTTCAGAGTTCTGCATTGTCTTAATTTTTGCCTGACTGAATTATTTTATATATTTGCTGACATTGTTCGCTGTTTTCTCATCTGTTCTGAAACTGTTCCCCCATTCCTGTGGTGGTATTAAAGTTTATAAAACTAGTCTAACTGATCGTGTTTTTAAGTGTTTTTCAACTGTTGAACTGTTGAGGGCTACACACTCAAGTGTGATAGCCATTTTTCTGCTTTAAAAGTGTTTGTTTTACTGTATCTGTTTTAATTATTGAAAAAAACAACAAAAAAAAAATCCTATCTCTCTACTCGTTTCCCACCTTTCTATAACTAGTAGAGTCCGGTTTTCAGATTTTGCTACATTCTGGGCTGTTTTGTAGTTTCTGTGTTGCCCAGACCTTACTAAGATAGAAGGAAACTTCTCTGTTCATCAGTGAAAGTGGTGAGCTTTGAGCAGCCTATCTGTTGCTGGAGGAGTAGTTTCAGCTCAGAATCTGTAGTTTTATTGGCCATTTTGGGCTATTTCTATCCCTTTCATCTTTTTGTTTAAAAACCCGTGTTTGCGCAGTTTTTGCACTTGTATAACTTCAGCAAGATCCTGCCTGGATGTCCTGCAGAGTTCTACAGCAGCAAAGAGAGAAAAGGGAGACTTTGAGTGGATTAAGTACCTCTGTTTTGCTTTTTATTGCTTATTTCCGCTAGCTGCACTATTCCAAGCATTTTTTATTAACTTTGCAACTTATTTGAACTGTTTTTTTTTTAATTCTGATACTGTCTGCACTTTAACTGAATGTTTTCAAGTGTTTTTCAACTGTTGAACTGTTGAGGGCTACACACTCAAGTGTGATAGCCATTTTTCTGCTTTAAAAGTGTTTGTTTTACTGTATCTGTTTTAATTTTTGAAAAACAATCCTATCTCTCTACTCATTTCCCACCTTTCTATAACCAGTAGAGTCCAATTTTCAGATTTTGCTGAATTCTGGGCTGTTTTGTAGTTTCTGTGTTGCCCACACCTTACTAAGATAGAAGGAAGCTTCTTTGTTCATCAGTGAGAGTGGTGAGCTTTGAGCAGCCTATCTGTCGCTGGAGGAGTGGTTTCAGCTCAGAATCTGTAGTTTTACTGGCCATTTTGGGCTATTTCTATCCCTTTCATCTTTCTGTTTAAAACCCATGTTTGTGCGGTTTTGCACATCGTGCAGCGCCGTTTAACTAGGATTAAACTATTCCTGGTGCCATAAAGTCTGCTCTTCTAATTTTCCCTTCGAACTAGCCAGTTTTCTAGTTTTAGCACCCAAAACTGTTTCCTTGTGCTCAGCACTTGTTCAAAACTTGTTGCAAGCACTAAATAATCTACAAATTACTGCAGCACTCAACTTTCCTCACTTGTTAGAAGGAAAACAGTTTTTAGTACTTAAATTAATAAGCACCTATCCAGGCATGTCTAAGGGTCAGCTCCTGGTATTTTACCCTATCCACCTGATGAATCTGGGCATCTTGGGGCAATGCAGCAATTGCCTCATGTACACTGACAACTCTCTCCTCCTACCACCCAACACTACAATCTGTGAGAGATGCACTTATATAGCCAAACTGGAAGCCAAGCTCTCTCCAGCCAAGACTGTACTAGACAGTTATGAGGAGAAGGTAAACACCTGCACCACACCACACTCAACACATAGTCCATCAAAACCTACACCACCTAAATCCACAAAGTAATACAAAATACACACCTACATTTGCAGAGGCTCTCATTAAAAATCTGCCCAAACAACAGATACCTCCAAAGCTGAAATGCAAGCAACCACAACCACCAACACTACCCAAATGACACATAGCCCACAAAATCAGTGTGCCACTCAACCTCAGCCCATAAGGCAAAACAATGTATCCAACACACTAGTTATAGGTGACTCTATAGTCAGGCACATTAATGTCCCACTCACCAGGCTACACAAGGAGAAAGTTAATGTCAGCTGCCTGTCGGGTGCCAGGATCCACCAAATAATGCAAGCACTCAGGTCACGCCACAACAAGTACAAATATGACTTTGTCATTGTCCATATTGGTGTGAATGATCTGAGACGTAACTCCCTGGACTACATGAAAAGCGACATGGAGGAGCTCTCGGATCATGTAGCCCAGGCAGGTATGACCCTAGCCCTGAGTAGCATCCTGCCATCGCCCAGAATGATGCCACAATAAAGAACAAAATAATTTACTTCAACAATTGGCTAAGCTTCTGGTGTCATTTTAAGGGGATCCAGTGTCTGTCTGCCTGGGACGACATGATTGACAGACCACGATGCTTTGCCAGAGATGGCCTGTACCTGTCACCTCTGGGATTCTGGATACTGGCTAAGGCTCTTGCCACCCCTATAGTACTTTTTTAAGGCAAGGTTCAAATGACAAACTCACCACTGTAGCAGGTATAAGCAAGCAAAATCTGAGGGTAATGCTACTCAATATTAGAAGTCTAAACCTCAAAATTCACTGACTCGAGACAGTCCTTAAAATGGAGAACATCGACATCTGTGCAGTGACGGAGACCTGGTTCAAGGCTCCAGAGAGCACCCCTACATTACCAGGCTATAACTCATACCACACCTTTCGGCCACCTAACCTGGACCGAAACACTAAAGGAGGAGGCATGTCCATATTCATTAAGGATATCCACACCTCCAGGCTAGTTGCTCAACATAATGCATAAGAAATTATCCAAGTGCAATTAACACTTGGCAAGAATGCAATCCAGGTTGTAGCTTATTACAGATCCCCTGCCATGCCACAGGATGCCCACTCCACATTTTTTCATATGCTGGGTAATATTAAGGTACAGCCCAATACCCTAATAATGGGTGATTTCAACTACCCCATCATCAACTGGAAAAACTACACATGTACTAATTCATTTGCTCAACGCTTTCTGGAATTCATAAATTCCAATGCCCTGGATCATCTTCTCCATACCCCCACCAGGGGCGGCAATATCTTGGACCTGGTCATTACCGATATGGGCAACCGATGTTCCATGCCAGAGGTCAAATCCTCGCTGGTCAGATCCGACCACAAGCTAATCACCCTAGACATCAATATCCTGCCCCATCCCCCATTAAGGAAACCACTGTAAAAAACTTCTCCAAAGCCAACTTCATGCTTCTTAAGACAGAAGTGGCAAGCTTCACGACACCCATACAGATGGAAAATAGAGGTACGACTGCTGAATCCTATACAAATGCACTGTATAAGCACATACACGAGTGCAGGAATCGTGCCATCCCCAACAGAACCAATATGCTATCCTCCAAAAAAAGGAAGTCAATCTGGTGGTCCACTGCTATAAAGAAACTCTACAACAGAAGGAAGAAGCTGTTGCAAAAAAGAGTAAAATAATCTGATTGCAGGAACTCCCTGGTCAGCCTCAGTAAGAAGCTGAATTCCCTCATAAAATCCTCCAAAGCTAGTTACGAAAATAAAATTGCCACTGATTCTAAAGACAACCATAAAGCATTCTACAGCTATGTCAAGAATCTCAATGGAGACACTCAGATCTGCTCTGAACTACAGCACAATGGCACTAGATATACAGAACCAACTGATATTGCCAACATCCTGGCAGATAGGTTCAGTGCAAATTTCACTCACCCTCACACCCCAAAGGGCCCATCACTATACAGGAACAATGCAAAGCCCCTGTAATGGCTGCTCAAATAAAGACCGCACTCTCCAAAGCCAAGAACACAGCATCCATGGGACCTGACAGCATCCCAGGCTGTGTTCTGGAATAACTACAGAACGAACTGGCACCCCACCTAAGTACCATGTTCAATCATAGCCTCACTTCAGGCTTTGTGCCTACTGAATGACGCACACTGACAGTTATCCCACTCCACAAAAGGGGCACCACCACGGACCCCGGGAACAACCGCCCCATTAGCCTGATGAGCCTGGTCTGCAAGGCCATGGAACATATCATCTTGGAGCTTATAAACATGGAAATAGGTAATCTACAAACTCTGGACCCCACTCAATTTGGGTTTCTAAAAGGTAGGTCATGTCTCCTAAACCTGACTGACTTCTTTGAAGCAGTCAACAGAGCCGTGGACGAGGTTAAGGTATTGTACACAACCTGTCTTGACCTCACCAAGGCTTTCAACACCATCCCCCACTCTAGAATTATAGATAAACTCACTAGACTGGGCATAAATCCCTATGTCACAAGATGGGTGGCCAACTGGCTCACTGACAGTGCACACACAGTGAAAGTAGCCGACTCTAAATCCAACTTCAGACCAGTGACAAGTGGAGTACCACAGGGCTCAGTCCTGGGTCCTCTCCTGTTTGGCATCTACTTCTCAGAAATCTAGGCTAATACAGCAGGTCTTTGGCTAATGAAGTTCGCAGACAACTGCAAACTAGGAACCATAATAGAATCGCCTAATGATGTGGACATTCTAGAAAGGGGCCTCACTGAGACTGATGTTTGGTGTGAAAGTCATGGCCTCAAGCTCAATGCCAAGAAGTGCATTGTCATCCCCTTTGGGAAAAACATTGTACCCATGAACTACCACATAGGCAGTAGCCTACTAAACAGCAAAAGTGTGATAAGAGACCTTGGGACACAGATGGACAGCAGTCTCTCCTTTGATAATCACATCACCACAATAGTCAGGAAATCCTTCCATGTGGCACACCTCATCACAAAGGGGTTCAACTCCAGAAAAAAAGAGGTCATTGTTCCTCTCTACTCATCCATCATCAGACCCATCATAGAGTACAATGCCCCATTTGGCATGTACCTCGCAAGACACCTACAAAAACTAGAAAGGCCACAGAAATACCTCACTAAGAGGATTACTGGCCTCAAACAGATGCCATACGCAGATTGTCTCAAAAAACTCCAGCTCTACTCCATCGCTTATCGCCTACTCAGAGGCGACCTCTGCATAACATACAAAGCCATGTCAAACCCAGATCTGTTGGACATGCTACACTTAAAGAAACCCCAATCCCTCTGAGCCACAAGCTCCAGGGACCTAAACCTTGCCACCACAATAAACAGAACATGCTGGAGGGATAGATTCCTGTCCCAGAGACTTCCCATGCTCTGGAACAGACTACCCATTCATGTCAAGCAAAGCTCCTCATTAGTCCTCTTTAAGAAAAATCTCGACAATTGGATGGGAAATAGGAAATTCACCCTGGGGATCACTTCTGTGGCTCTGCTAGAGAGGGGCACAGGAAAATAACTTTCTTGGGTGGTGAAAGCCAAGGAACTTTTTTGGCTAGGGTTATTTAGGCCCCAGGGCCAATAGTCTAGTACCTACCTATGAACATCTTGGCATAGGAATCCCCCTCAGCATAGGCGCCAGAAGCTGTTGAAGGCTGGGGGAGGGGGGCAGAGAGTGAGAGGAGCACTTAATGATCTAAAAAGAGCATCCCCTCCTGCAGCAACCTCCTACCGCTCCAGCAGCACCCCCCTCCCCAGCCACTCCAGTGTCCTATTACTTGGCTATTTCTCCTCAACTACCATAAACACCATTCAAACCTGTCAGTTTGCATACTGTTTTCCTATTTACTTCTACAATGATTACAGCTATTGAAATAAAATACACAAACACTGATAGCCATTTGCTAAACAAGCGATACAGTCTTGCAATGAAAACAGATTTAGCATGAGAAGTAAATTTCACTGCCCTTGAAACTCACATTCATTGAAACATCATGACAACCCACATTCATTTTGCATCTGGCCAGTGGAGGACTAAGGTTACCTCTGGGCTGTTTTCAAACCATAGGCTCCTTACACATATTTAGGGCCATGCATACATGTATGCGTTCTTTGATTCACCTTCCTGATTGTATTAAATTATATTTCTTTATAATACAGCACACTTGTTAGAGCGTGTTTTAAATTTATTGTTTTGAACATTTTTCCAGTAAGCAATGAAACAAAATTTGTGAACCAATAATGATAAAACTGCCCAGTTCAGAACATTTCCATCATAAAAGTCTACTCAAGCTGTTGTCCTTAGAATCCTCCAATATCAGTAAATATGCACAATCTCTGCAGAAGTCATCTAAATAATTCCACATTAAAGGGATCTGTAACTAATGAAGAGGTTACTGCAAGCAATTTTATATTTCATTATTTCATCTACAAATAAAGTGCCTGTTGCACTTGAAGAATTGTCTATGTTACATTAAAAATGATAAGCTAGTAATACTGCAATAGAGAATGAATGGCAAACTGATAACAGATTCTTAGTTACTAGATAACTCCTCCAAAGGAGGACATTTACAGGACTGCCGCATCCAGTCCCTTTAAAGTACAACACATTACACTATTAGCAATCCATCTGCATACTGTGGGAGTAGAACCCACAGCCTTCTGCATCAAAAGCAAGTATACTACCTGCTGTGCTACTAACAATGCAAACAGACTTTGCATAATCAGCACTAAACGTCTCTTCCCCTGAAGTTCTCAGGTCCTTGTAAAATCCACTTGACACAACTAAATCTCTCAGCTTTGCAGCACAAGAAATCTGGAAAAAGCCAACATTTATTTGGGGGGGGGGGGGAACAAAGGCTCAAAACCAGGGACACATTTTAAACATTGCTTGTAGAATCTTAGAAAAGTTGCTAGAATAAAGTGCTTTGTGTTACCATGTGCTTCCTGAAAGATAGGAAGACCGAAACTTAAATGGCTATCATTATTTAGTGAATCGTTTTGAGTCTGCTCTGGGGTAATTTCTTGTAGATTATGTATGTGAGCAGTACAAAGGCATAGATAGGATTTTTTGAACTGCAGATCAGGTACACAGAATAGCTTCCTCCAAATGAAAAAACACCCCATAAGGGACTAACAAACAAAATGTACCTAGCCTAACATTCTGAAAAAAAAATAATTGCAATGACATAATCTATAAATAAAACAAAGGCATGATGAATGTACCAGAGCTTTTTATTTTACATTCCATGCTAAATGGTTATTTAATAATTTACAAGATTAAACAGAGGTCCATAACAGATGGAGCTATCTAGATTTAGAAATAATTTCACAGTACTAAGTTTAACAATTCCACTCCACATAACTATAACATAGTTATTATATAGTTACACTTAAATGATATCTCAGAGTCAGTAAGAAACAACATTTTCAGACAGTAAAGGGCAATGACATTGTCATAACAACATACTGAAAGTAGCCAACAGCATGTTAAATTACCAAATTTTTGGCATTTGTTGAACTGTTTTCTAGTATAACTCAAGAAAACAATGACTTCTTAAACTAAATGGTGTGCAATTAGTGAGTAATAGACTCATTAATTAGCCTGGCAATAATTACTGCCATTACTGTATGTTGTTTCAAGGCAGGTAAAAAAAATGCTAAATGAAAGGCAATATGTTTATTAGGTAGCACCTGTCTGTATTACTGTCAATACTGTTAAATATCCACTATTTAGCTATACCCCCCCGTCCGTCCGTCCACTGTCATTTGCCACAAAACAAAAAAATTTCTCTTAATACATTATTAAGTTACTTGTTTGTTAAATTTGGGTAATTGCACCAAAAAAGGTGGGCTCTGGAATAACATTTTGTTACATACTAAATTAAACATTTCCTAAAGTGAAAAACTGATTTTCTATGTTACTTGAAAAGAAGCAATATAAAAGGCCTTAGAATGATAAAAAATTGAAACCTCTATTAAATTCAGTTTCTTCCAAGAATCATCTTAAACTAGCCTGGAGTATAACATGTATGAGTAGGGAAAATAAAATAACTTTAAGTCAAGCAAGAGATGAGCACATGTACAAGGCATTATATGAACGCTAAAATCCCATGACGTCTTGTTGACAGTGAGCTTTGAAGCAGATAATGAACAAGAGCAGAGCTGAGGGAAAGCATCAGATGCAGACTCTATAGATGAACAGATGGTAGGGGTAATCATTTAAAAAAAAATTATGAAAGCCTCTACAGTGAATTACTAACAATGTTCACCAACTAGTGCAAAAAAACGATCAGTAAAATTTATCAACAGTGCAGGGCTATTTCTGAGCTTCAGTGGCTCTTAGGTACTAAAGGGGAGGGGAAACTAAGCAGTAACATTATGAACTGCCTGTAAGTAGTGCAGTTCTGACGATAATTACAGCAACTATTACTTTTGATCACATACGCTGTCCGATTGTCAAAGTGTTTTTGCTGCATATGGAAACACAAAACATCAGCATAAGCCCCCCTCCAGCAGCAAAAACACTTCAGCAATCGGGCAGTATATGTAAACAAGTAACCAAACCAACAAAACAGTGAAAAAAAGCTAATAATAATAAATCAAACGCTGCTCCGAGTCCAGAAACAGTGTTTTATTCAATCCATGGTAAGCACTAACTATTAGAAATGAAAATGTTTATCATGGATTGAATAAAACACTGTTTGTGGACTCAGAGCAGTGTATGTCAACACAAACCATCAGCGTACCCCCCCCCCAGCAACTCTTACCTGGAAGCAGCAAAAACACTTGGGCAATCGGACGGCATATGTAAACTCTCCGTGAAAGCTGTACTGTCCTTTATTTTAAAATTGTGTGGGCGGCAGGAACACACGCATGCACAGATGTACTGGACCGTACCATGGTTTTGCAGTTGTAAAAGTGGGGGTTGGGCATGCTCCTCATCCCTCAATCTATGGTTCCGGCACCTATGTCCTTCAGATACTTGCAGGTATTTATACACACACACACACACACACACACACACACACACACACACACACACACACACACACACACACACACACACACACCTAGACATTCAGGCAGCATGACACAAATCTCTCCGCCCCCTTACTCGGACATACTGACATAGTCATCCATACACACACACACACACACACACACACACACACACACACACACACACACACAAACACTATCAATCCCTACCAACCACCCAGGCAAACACACGTGCATGGACACACACACACACACACACACACACACACACACACACACACACACACACACACACACACACACAAACACTATCAATCCCTACCAACCACCCAGGCAAACACACGTGCATGGACCCACACACACACACACACACACACACACACACACACACACACACACACACACACACACACACACACTCCACCCCCCACCAGTACATCGCTGCCAATCTTATCTTGCCTTACCTGCAGTGTGGTTCTCCCACTGGCTATAATGTGAGATTGTAGCATTTTGGTGTGGCTGGCCCTGATAAATTCTGCTGCTAATCAATTCTGGCTGCATAAATACCTTCCCAGAGACTTTTCTAGGGGACAGCACATGGCTATCTAGCACTGGCCACTTTCCCTAGAATGCTTCATTGGCAAGTAGCACAGCCATGATGACAGCCCACCACAGTGATTCTACCAACAGTGTAGGCTGGCTGAGGTAGGCCCGTCTCAATTAGAATGAGTGTCAGAGTGGCTGGCTGCTTGTGTTAGGGCTTACCATTCATAGTAGCCCATACCTCTTAACCTCTTAGAGCAAAAAATCTGGCCAAAGTCATAAATAGAAGTGGGACAAAGGCCCCAAAATAGGGACAATTTTTAAATATCGCTCTTACAAACTTAGACATTTGATAGAATAACAGGTTTTGCATTAGCATGAATTTTCTGAAGGATATGAAGTCTGGAACTCAAATGTTTGTCATTATTTTCTAACTTCAATCTTTAATGATTTGCCACTAATTTGGCAGAAAACCAAAATTTTATGAAAACCGGACCAAAAATATGAGGCAAGAATCTGGACATTCTGTGAAAATCTGTACAGTTGAGAGGTATGCAGTAGCCCTTTCTAAATCCTAGCCCATGTCTGTCTGTTTCAAAGGTAGAGAATCATACCCATGAATTTCTTTGAAGATGTATGAATTTAATATATTCCGGGAATGTGGATTCCAGGATAGCAGGTCATGAAGAATTTATTCTGTTCATATTTTGTGGATTTTCTTTGTTTTTGGCTTGCCTGGGATATTATTGTGTAATTTCAGTGGGTGTTACAGACTGTGAAGACGATTGATAATTTAGAATGCTTACTTTTAAATAACACCTCAGCATATGTAATATTACTCATTAAGGTTATATTCTCAGCTTTCATATGGTTTACTCATGAATAATGAGTGGGTAAAAAATAAGCACCATAATAAACAGAAAGATGAACATCAAAGGACCATTCCACCAAATTTTACAAACATCCCTCAAAGATGCAGGGCCTCAGAGCATGCTAAATTAGATGAATTTCACCCAGGACATTTACATAATTCCTAAAATTTGTGAAATTTGATAGAATGTTCTGTTGATGAAATGTCCTTTAAAGCAACATTCCACTGTCCATCCATCCATTTGATATAATACTGCATTAATATTCATTACTGTATGTCTAATGATGTTCTTTGACACTGGCCCAGGATGATGGCAAGAGTGTGATAGAGCAATCTGCCTATCTGTTAAGTAGGCAGTTTAAAAATGTATGAACAGCTAAATTACCGCCTACCCTTGAAAAAATCAGTTTGAGTGTGGATTATTGTAACAGTCCATGAAATTTATTTTGAATATGTGTAAATACAAGGTGGTTACATTCTTTTGGCCTGGGAGGACTCAAATGAGTGCTGATAAAAGTGCAGCTTCATAATTTGTCCCTTAATGTCCTTGTTTCCCATTTCTGCTGTTGATTTACTGATATGTATCCTTGTCCCATCCTATCTTCATTATTACTAGATTTTCCAAATAAAAGTTACAGCTTTTCTAATTTATATTTTAATATATATATATATATATATATATATATATATATATATATATATATATATATATATATATGTTAATCTTACACATGTTTTTAGTAGACTTATTTTTATCAATGTGTTCTTACTGCTTCTTTGTTTTTGAATAATTACGAGTTCTGTACTGATGCTGTTATGAGCGATTTTTTGGCATACATCCTGAATCATCTGAGTAAACAGGACTTAATGTCTAAACGGGAAATTTCTAGTTACTTCCAGTTACATCCATCTGTGTGTGTGTGTGTGTGTGTGTGTGTGTGTGTGTGTGTGTGTGTGTGTGTGTGTGTGTGTGTGTGTGCGTGTGTGCGTGTGTGTGTGTGCGTGTGCGTGTGTGTGTGTGTGTGTGTGTGTGTGTGTGTGTGTGTGTGTGTGTGTGTGTGTGTGTGTGCTCGTGTGTGTGTGTTCCATTTAAGTGGTCTATCTCTCCTGGGGAATCATAAAGAACCTTACTGCTTGCATTAAGGACTGCAGTAAAAGCTCTTGTTTCTGCGATGTGATATTTTGTGATTCAA
The DNA here is from genome assembly GCF_019279795.1 of Protopterus annectens. Lineage (NCBI taxonomy): Eukaryota > Metazoa > Chordata > Ceratodontiformes > Protopteridae > Protopterus > Protopterus annectens. Next base: position 622,978,729 of record NC_056725.1, on the reverse strand, counting down.
TAACACATTAGCTGTGATGAGGAAAAATTTTTTTATTGGCTAATTTACATGTCTCTGAATTGCTGTTAACTACCGCAAGTGCAGATCAGCACTTTCCGGGTCTATATCATAACATCGAAGTTGCAAAACCTCGAATGTTATGATATCAAACCCAAAACCTGGAAGACTGAGAACAGCGAAGCCATGGAACATCAAATTATTTCCCAATGAAAGAATTCGGTGGGCCGTTTCTGTGGCTTCACTATTTCCTCCACTGTGGTGCGATCTCGGAGTTGGTAAATTTAAGTAGGGGGGTGTGGGGGGTGAAGCCCCCCCACATTAGACATAGTTAGTAGTGTTTGTGTGTTTTGTGCTGGAACAGCGATTTTTTTTCCCCAGGGAAAAAAATTGCTGTTCTCAGCTTTCGGAGTTTTCAGTTTTCGCAGTTATAAATTTGATGTTATTGTATTCGATGTTATCGCTTTTTGATCATATGATATAAACCCGCACTTTCCTGCTATATGTAACAGTGTTGGCAGCCACATTGTGGTAACACAGGCACCCCCTGCCATTCACTCTTACACACATACACACACACACACACACACACACACACACACACACACACACACACATACAAACATTCAAACACACACACACACACACACACACACACACACACACACACACACACACACACACACACACACACACACACACACACACACTCACACCATATACTTCATACCTCTCCCTGTGTTGTAAGAATGTCCCAATGTTTCCTTTTTCCTGCCCTTGTAACTCACTGACAATTTCAGTTAGTCACTAATGCCAGACATTACAGTTTCACAATTCATATCTTTCAATACATCAGTGCTAGTGCAAGGGGAGTTCTATTATACTAAATATTTTCTAGGTTTGGAGGAGGCATGATTAAAGTCCCACCTTGATTTTGTCCCACCATTACTTTTGGCTCTACCTTGTTTCTTGCTCTTTAAGGTTTAGAGGTATGTCTAATGTTCTGTCCCTCTCCCGTGTAAGTCCCAAATATTGAATAAGGCCCAAATTCCTCAATATATGTGAAGGCATAGCCTGCTAGACTAAATTTTCAGTTTACACATTGGGTTAATACCGAGGATAACTGTCCCACAGGGGATGGTTTAAATCCTTTTCCTCCATTTTGTTGTTTATTTCATTTTTTAACTTATATTTGTAAACTGAATCACTAGTGTCTAGTGGTGGGGTAGAGGGCTAATAACCTCTGGGGAAAGTGGGGGGGGGGGTACAAGGCATGACATGTAAGACTTCATGATTCACAAATGGAGAACAGCAACAGTCAGCTCTCCGCACAAAGGTGGGTCATTTACCAACCCTGGAAACTATAGATCCTTATGTCTTACTAGTCTCATCTGCAAAGTGAAAGAATTATCACAGAAATGAAGAGTAATGACATAGGAAACCTGCAGACGCTAGACCAACCCAATTTGGTTTTGTCAACATGGTGGATTTTTTTAAGGTCACCAAAGCAATGGATGAGGACAAAATGATTCAAACTGCCTACCTTGACTTAGATAAGGCATTTAACATAATACCGCGCATTGTTGACAAACTCAAGAGATTAGGTATAAACCCTTATGTCACCCAGTGGATAGCCAGCTGGCTCACAGATGGGACCCAGGAAGTTAGAACTGGGGAGTCCACTACTACAAAGAGGCTATTCACAAGCAGAGTCCCTCAGGGATTGGTCCTGGGAACAATCCTTTTTGTCGTTTACTTATCTGAAGTCAAGGACAATGTCAAGGGCCTCTGTGACCAAATTTGCAGATGTTTGCAAATTAGGTGCAGTCATAGAATCCCCCACTGACACTAATGATCTCCAGGAAGGACTGCCATAGACAAATAAATTGTGTTAGAACCACAGACTAAATCTAAATGCCAAGAAATACATAATAGTATCCTTCAGGATGTCATTCACCCCTAGTAACTATTATACTTACAACACACTCCTAAAAGTTGACCCAATAGTCAGGGGCATGGTGACACACATAGACAGTAATCTAGCTTTTGACCGGTCCATCAAATGTCTACATTGGTGAGGAAATCATTGTATGTTGTGCAATTTATAAACAAAGTTATGGCATCTAGGTCCAAGGAGGTCATTGTTCCACTATATTTAGCATCCATCAGACGTATCAGTGAGTACAGTGCCACCTTTGTCATGTACCTAACCAGGCACATACAACAACTGGAACATCCGCAGAGATTCCTCACTAAAAGAATACAAGACATAAGTAACATATCCTATGTAAACTGCCTCAGTGCCCTGTCTCTGTATTCTGTTTCATACATGCTGTTGATGGGCAAACTATGCCTGTCATATGAGGCATTGTTGGACCCCAGCCTGATGGACCTCCTGCATATCCATAAAACAAACAGCACCAGAATTACCCATTCTAAAGCCTTAAACCTTGCTTGTGATATAAATAGAACCTGCTGGAGAGACAGGTATATATTTCAGAGACTACCCCTTCTCTGGAATAAGCTACCCATCCATGTGAAGCAGAGTTCCTCCCAAATACAATTCAAGTGTAATTTGTATAATTTGAAGGGGGAACAGGAAATTTATCCCTGGCTTAGTACTTATGTCTCTAATGGACATGGACAGCTTGTAAATGTTTCATCTCCCAAGCCTCTACTTACACTTATCAAGGGTACCAGAACTTGTCAGAGATTTGGGATGCATGGATAGGCTTAAAAAGGCCTCAGTGGTTGTTAGCCTAGTATAGACATATGAACCTATAAACCTAAGAATTTATTTCCGGTCATTTTTTAACCATGGTTCGCAAACAATAACAACGTTAATCATAAGTAGTGAATGGAGAAAATTTTCCAAAAAGATAACTCTGTTACTAATGCTCCTAGAATTAATTAGTTATATTAAGTGATAACATCCACAGGTGATGGAATTTTAATAGAGGTGTGCCCAAAAGGTGGATTGTAAGCATAGGCAGATAGAAGTATGTTTGAGCAGATTCTATCAGGTAGTATGAAATAGCTGTGATATAAGAGGGCTGAATGAGTAAGTTTAGAGAGAGCTGATACTACCAGATGAGGAGGGATAAGTTGGTGGAGTGTAATGGCAGATTTCTAGGTGGGGGGAAGGGTTGGATCATGGAGCAAAGTGGTAGACTGGGTGGGTATGTCTGGAGTATTTTTGGCTGTGAGGGAATGGGAGCAGGTGACAAAGTGTAATGGTTTGTTGTATACTGGAGGGTTTATTAAGCATGCATTAAGTTATTGGATGGATATATGTTTTGCTCTGAGTCAGATAATAAGTGAGAGTGGTTAATTACAGCAATGTTTTGATTAAACAGGATGTTAAAGTGTGTTGTCGATGCTTAGTATAGAAAAAGTGCTAGGGCTGGTGGGTGGGCACTGATGGTGGGTAGAGGAGCAAAGTGAGATAAGCATAGTGGGTTCCAACCCTCACATTTTATGGCTTTCACAGAAAACAAAAAGGTGGAAGTAGCTGAGGCAGAGGAAGTGAATGTCTGCAGAAGACAAATGCAGTGGTAGGTACCATTTTGTACGTGGTTCACCTCAGATAATTTTTCCTGTGAGCGGAAGCTTAATGTGGCAATAGAAGAGAGTATGTTCTAGTTGCTTTACCTTTTCTTGGAAGAAAAACAACTGTGTAATAAATAGCAGATGAGGTAACCTTCCCAGAAAAAAAGAATAATGCATTCACGTGCCTATCAGCTAGATAACAATGGCGTCAGTAGTTTCAATCTTTTTAGTATAGGTGAGGGGGTCCTCCAAATGAGGTAGCAACAAAGATGCACAGACTTACTTCTAAAGACGTTATACGAATGCAGCGCTTCACTATATTTTGATGGATATTTACAATTAAGTCTCAGGATGGCCCAGGCTGTACTATAGGCTTACTTGTGTAATGTATTAACAATCTGAACAAGGAGATAACTTACACAACCCTGCAGTAGTAGAATCAGTTGCAATTCATTTTAACTGATGCAGGGATTCCTTCCTACTTAGTACACTTTGTGTCCTATTTGAAATGAGATTGCCAGGGAACATTTAGGCACAAAGTCCTGAAATGAGATTTGCTGCAAGTGTAATCAAATGTGAGGAAAAGAAAAGAACTTAAGGAACGTTATCAAATACTTTTTACCAGCTATGGTTTTTACCTATGTGCATATAAATGTATATAAGGTTATCAAATATTTTTTGCTGACCATGTTATGATTTATGTTTAAGTGAATAGATATAAATGAGCAAAGTATAGAAGTTAGGTTACATCATCTCTACTGAAACAAAGGTGGATTATTGGTTATACATACAGAAGGGAAAGAGGAATAATTACTAATCTGTAGTAGAAGGATGAGTGCCATGAGTACATAAATTAATAGTCAATGCTGTGTCACAGTGGGATAAGGTCCTAACTACAGCTCAGGCCACCTGGGTTTAATTAGTAGCTGTTCTGTCTAAGGCACTGTCAGGGAGGGATGGGTTTGTCTATCTGGGGTGGAGGGATGTCAATCTCAGAACTCCCTGAGGGGAGGCATGGTCCATAAAGGGGGTAAATGGCCCTCAGACAGCTTCCTAGATGAAATTAGGGGAGAGAGAGAAACACAAGGGTAGGTCAAAATACAAAAAAATCCCTCCCCTTCACAAAACAGTTGATAGCAAGAACCACCAGGATGCCCTTAGGTTCCTTGCTGGGCTCAGCCCAGAATTAGTGATAGTATAAGGAATGGAAAGAGGAGATGGTAGACCCCAAGATGGATGGGGGTGCTAAGGGTGGAGATGGGAACTTATGAATCAAGGGTGGGAGGGAACAAAAAAAAAAAAACAAGAGAGTAGATATATATTAAATATTCAGAAACAACAATATATTTTGTGAACAGGAGTAACTGTAAAGCTGTAAGAACAGCTTTAGAGGCAGCTATAATCAGCAGAAGTCTGGGCAATTATCTCTGGAGAGTCTCAGATAAATACGAGTACACTTTGAGGATTGTCATAGTAGTGGTGAAGGTATAGCCCAGCCAAGATATATTTGGGTAGTGCCCCAAGATACCAAGATGAAGCACGATCAGGAAAAGATTTACACCAACTCTATAGAATTGAACATAATCATAAATGTTAATCAACCACCTCAGATTAATAATTCAGAAATTCTTGCCACCAGACTGCAACTTAACAAAAGTAAATGCATAAACATCATCTGTATGTATATCCCCCCTGGGTAATAATATAACCACACTTGGAGACACCCTACACTGGCTTTCATGTTACTACCCCCAAGAAACCCTGCTGTTTGGAGACTTTAACATAGACTGGGGCACCTGCTCCTTAGTGTCACCTACTACCCACATTAACCTGCATGCATTCTCACAAATCATAACTACCCCTACCAGACTGGGTAAACCAAATCAAAAAGATAGTATACTCGACTGGGTACTCATAAATAGTAACCCCCAACTGTACACTGCTGGTACCCTCCCCATTGACCTAAGTGACCACCTTCTCACTTATATAGTTAAACAAAACACCATTAATCCACAAATACCATTACTCAGAAAAGTCAGAAACAAAAATGATTTTGACCCTGCCAAATTTCAGCAGGAACTTAACTCCTGCAATTGGTCGATGCTAATACACCTCCCTCTGGAGGATGTAGTTGCATATTTTAACAGCAAATTTCTTGAAAACCTTGACTGGCACATACCTGCCCACTTTAAGAGAACTAAAGCTGTTAGAAAAATATGTAATAGTAATATGCATGCTTAGTGCATTTAGTGCATTTGAGATTTAAAAGGGTTAATACATTTATTCTGTTCACACTGCATGAATCTGCACAGCCATTAGAAACTTAACAAGAAGCATTCTATTTACTGCTAATGTCAGCAAATAACAAGAAGTAATTCATTTCTGCTAATGTCATGAAAATTAACAAAGGGATATTGATTTCTTCTTATGCCATGAGAGAACATGCAGCTGCTAGAAGCCATTGATAAAGAAAACAATAGATGCTTGAAAGTTTAAACCATAGTCAGCATTACTTGTACTGAAGCTAGAAATGTACCTTGAATCTAGGTAAAATGTAACACATGTATTAGAACAGTACAATAGAAGAATTGAAATGCTGAAATGGACTGACATAAACCCAAGGCCAGGTTGTTTTTCTCAAAATGTTTTGCAGAATGACAGATATTTTAACTTGGTCAGCAATAAGTCTAACAATATTTTCTGTAGAACATACAGAAAGCTGTGTCTAACTACGTCAGCAATAGGATGTAACATTTTCTATGTGACAGGAAAAGAACTGTATAAGTATAACCTACTAGTCATTAATTATTTAAACAAACCCTGTGCATACATGCTTTGTCTCCTTGCTGCAAGTAATAAAGGGTGCCTTGCTTGAACCTAACGTGAATTGGTCTTTGAAGTTTTTTCCTTTGACAGATTGGTCCTTCGGACTGGAACCCTCTCTTCACCTCGGATCAGATGGGCCAGGTGGTTGAAACCATACGGGGAAGAAACCAAATCGGTGCTTCTTATCTGAAAAGTCCTCCGACTGAATTGTCGTTCAAAAGAGGCCAGCTACTTTCTGATCTCGGACTGAAGGACAGGTCTCCGTGAATTGGTGATCAATCACGTGGGCTCAGGTAAGGTGAATCTACTTTTTTCTGTTTTCTGTTTTAGATCAGGGACTAGATGTGTATTGTTTTTGTTAGACTGTATTTTTCTTACAAGTCCAGGACAAAAAAGATTACTGTCTTGTCATAGATCAGGAGAAACAGAATAAGTAGGCAGTCATTCTGAAGAGACTATAACAAAATCCGTGGTACCACGTTAAAAAATGAGAGAAGTTACGTAACAATCAAAGGGTAGAACAAAATGGGTAATAATTGCACAAAAAGTCCCCAAAATCCGTCATTAACAGAAGACGCAAAATACATGCAGTCGCAGCGCACCGACAATATTAAACATTATTCAAAATGGGTTAATAAGTTCGAATTTGACGGAAAATTAGAAAAATCCTCGCTTATCAAACTTGTCAAACAGCTCAAAACCGATTCCAAAGGTCGGGTAAAAAAGCAACGTAAATTAGGAATTCCTCAGGCACACAGGTGGATTGAGGAAGTAAACCGTAGGGAACAAAAGAACAAAAATTCAAAAGCAATGTTTTTAGATAAGGAGGATAATAACTTAGTAATAGCATCAGCACATCCGCCTCCCTTACCGGAATATGAAGCAAGTGAACAGGTTAGTCCACCCCCACGATATCCTGTAGTCACTGAAGATAGAGGCATTATGAAAATAAAACCATATATTAGAGATCCCATCGTGACCAGGTCTCGAACAAAGGCAGGTAACTCAAATGAAGACATCGAGTTATGGCAAATGGTTAAAATTCATGATCTATAAGTGAAGGAGAAGAAATATGTCCACTTATAGAAGTACCCAACCCTCAGGCAGGTCAGAACAATCAGGACCCAACTATTTTAGTATATAGACCTTGGACTCCGGAAGACATCCAGAAAGCCACTGAGGGAATTCCCCATCCAAAGGTTAATTTTAGAAAATTCTCGGAAGATTTACAAGGAATGAGGCTGAGTTATAACTTAAATGGAGAAGAGGTAGAAAAAGTAGTTAGACAAATTGTAGGGCCAGATTGGTATATGATTAGTGGGAACTGGAATCCCCGTGACGCTGCACAAAGACCCCTCCCACATAGCAGCGCAGAATTAGACACCAGAGTAAAAGGTCTTACAGACCGCATCTCTGAAAAATGGAAACCTAGGGCAGACTGGACTTGCATTAATCAATGCATCCAACAAGAAGGTGAAACTATTGGTATTATGCCAGACTATTAGAGTGTTTTAATAACCACTGTGGAATGCAGGTTCCTGAAGATCAAACACAAGATTCCCCATATGAATAACAGTTAAAGAATGCATTTTTAAAGGGCAGTATTGCACCTATAAGCAGTTTTATTACAAAACACATGGTAGATCATCGTACAAGCAGGTTACAGTCATTAATTGAATATGCTAGGCATGCCGAAAGGCATTTTAATAGCAAGAAGAAAAAGAAAGCTCAAATATTTTCTGTAGAAGATGGAGCAGAAGTTTATGTAGTACAGTCTGGGAAAAAGGGCAAGAAAAATGCACAGGGAAACAAACAATCTGATCAACGATCACAGGACTTTGAAGGGCGAAAGAAAAGGGGAGAATGTTTTAAATGCGGTAAAAAGGGACACTTGGCAAAGGATTGCAGGAAAAATAAGAAGGCAACAATGGAAGACAAGGAGGGTGAGGACTGAGTATATGGTAGTCAGGAATCACTAGAAGGGGCTAGTGAAGAAGGGATAAATGAGAATGTGATGGAGTAGAGGAAGTGCAGGAAGTTAGTGACAATGAAAAAGATGAAATATTAGACCTAGCTTTATTGAGCTTGGAGCTCTATTTAGCAGACACGAAACCAGAAGTTACACTTTTGGTAGAAGGGAGGGAAGTCAAATTCTTCTGTGACTCAGGGGCATCACGAACCCTGATACATCCCTCTAAACTACCAGAAAACACAGAGACACCTGATTACATACTGGTTAAAGCAGCTAATGGACAGCTGTATCGGGAGCCTCTCTCCCATGACATTGCAATAACTGATCCAGTTTCAGGATTGACACAGAAAGGCAAAATTGTTGTTTCTGCAAAATGCCCAGTAAACCTCTTGGGCAGAGACCTCATGCAGCTATTTGGTATAGCAGTAGTCCCAACCATGCAGGGTATGGAAGCACAGTGACAAATTGATACCTTTGCAGTGCAATCGGAGGGTGAAATGTTTTATTGGTACAGCCAGGACTTGGTTATTAGTGGTCCAGGGACTGTAACCGAAGAGTTAATGAATGTAGCCGTCAGCAAGTTCCCCTCCCTTGACACTGATAAGCAACAACTGTTGCACTGCACCCTGTATTATTGTAATACACCAGGACCTGATAAGGAATATGAGCAAGAATTGTTTAAGAATCATGCAAATAAATTGATATTGCGTAACCTCTACTGGGACACAGAAGGGAACAGTGTAGCCAGCTGTTCATTGCCCCAGGAGTTCTTTGCACTTTATAAATCTAAACCACGTTAGCTTAACCAAAAACAGAAATATAGAATGGGCAGACCTAGGAGAAAAAGTCACGAGATGGGAGAAACAGACAGAACTAGAACTATCAGAACAGGGAATACAAATACAGAAGTTGAATTGGATAACTCAGACCAACCCAACTATGCACTTACAGTCTGGTGAGGACAGCTGATTGACACTCCTGTTAAAAGAGGAAGAAAATGCCTTACAAAATATACCAGAGACTCTCTGGTCAACAGGAAAGTCAGATGTAGGACTTATTCGTACAGCAGGACCAGTTACTATCACGCCAAAGTCAGCATTTAGACCACAAAAGAGACAGTATCCCTTAAGAAAAGATGCAGAGGCAGGGATAAAGCCTATTATAGCAGCCTTACTTGAAGGAGGGATACTAGTAGAATCTCCCGATTCACCATGTAACACACCCTTATTTCTAGTCAAAAAAGCAAATGAAGAATGGCGTATGGTCCAAGATTTATAAGCTGTAAATGATGCAGTAATACCAAGGGCACCCACGGTGCCAGACCCACATACCCTGTTGAATGATTTAAAACCTCAAAAGAAGTATTTTTCTGTGGTAGACATCAGCAATGCTTTGTTTTCTTTTCGATACCGATACACCCTGACAGCCAGTATTGGTTTGCATTCACATTTCAGGGGAAAAGGTATACATATACGCGACTACCACAGGGATATTGTGAAAGTCCAACAATATTCTTACAAGAAATGGCAAGCAACTTGGCGGGATTCACCCCACCAAGAGGCAGTCAGATTTTACTTTATGTTGATGACATCTTGCTGGCAGCACCCACCCAGCAGGATTGTAGAGAAGATACCATAGCACTTCTACAATTCTTAGCCGCTGAAGGACATAAGGTAAATAAAAGTTAACTGCAGCTTTGGAAAAAACAAGTCAAATACCTAGGATATGTAATATCCAAGGAAGGCAGAACATTAGATGAGGACAGAACGATAGAAATTTTGCAAGTACCAAAACCCACTACCAAGAAGGAAATGATGTCCTTCCTTGGTACAACTAATTTTTGCCGGAGTTGGATTCCAAACTATGCTTTGGAATCTGCACCTCTGACTGACCTTATATATAAGAAGCCAATGGCAGCACAAGATTTGTTACAATGGACACCAGAAGCAGAATCTGCTTTCTGAAAACTGAAGCAGTTAATAGCATCCTCATTAGTTCTGGGATTGCCAAACTACCATAAACGTTTTTTCCAAACTGTAGATTATAAGCAGGGTTACATGACGTCAGTATTAACACAGCAGCATGGGGATAAGCAATGCCCCATTGCTTACTATTCATCACAACTAGACCCAGTGGCACAATCCTTACCCCACTGTGTACAAGCAGTAGTTGCAACTGCAATGGCAGTACAGGCTTTGGCCTCAGTAGTCTTATTCCACCCTCTCACTTTGAGAGTACCTCATGCAGTCGCGATTATTTTACTACAAGAAAAGGTGGCATATCTTTCCCCTGCTAGGCATCTTTCCTGTATGACTATATTGTTGAGCCAACCTCATATGACAATTGAGCGATGCATGACTTTAAACCCCTCCACTCTGCTCCCAACCCCTGCAGACGTCACACCACACCGCTGCCTGCAGGTAATTGAGCAAAAGACACTACCTAGAAAAGATCTCACGGATGTCCCCTTGGATGATGCCGAGGTGACATACTACATGAATGGCTCATGCAAAAGGGGTCCTGCAGGACAGAACCTAGTAGGATATGCAGTAGTTTCTGATACCGGGATTATAGAAGCAAAACCTTTACCACACAACTTATCTGCACAGGCAGCAGAATTGATTGCCTTGACACGGGCATGTACCTTAGCAAAGGGTAAATGTGTAAACATTTTTACTGATAGCCAGTACGCTTTTTCTACTGTACATGTTTTTGCGCAACAGTGGAAAAACCGGGGAATGATAACATCTACTGGCAAACCTATCAATCATGCACAGTTTATTTTAGATCTTTTAGAATCTATTCAGTTACCTCAGAAAGTAGCCATTTGTAAATGCACAGCTCACACCAAGCAACAAGATAGGATTTCAAAAGGTAATGCGAGAGGTGATACAGCTGCAAAACAAGCAGCCACAGAAGTATTTCTTTTAAATGAGGAATTACAACCCTCTGAGATTTTAGATTTAGATATGTTAAAAACAATGCAGACACTCACTACGCAAGCTGAAAAACAACAATGGGTAAAACGAGGAGCAATTCTCGAAAAGGGGCTGTACATCTCTAGAGAAGGGAAACCGATACTACCATCTAATTTGTTTCGATATGCAGCTTTGTTGAGCCATGGGCAGTGCCATGTCTCAACAGGGGGGATGGAACAGCTGGTGAACCAGGTGTTCACAACGTACGGATTTACAAACTACTCTAAAAAATTTTGTTTGACGTGTCAAATCTGTAACAAACATCATGCACAAGGGGCATTAAAGCCCAAGCAAGGGAGTTTCCCTACACCACCATATCCGTTTCACACTATCTGTATGGATTTCATAGAATTGAACAAATGTGAAAATAAGAAGTATTGTCTTGTCATTGTAGATACGTTTTCCAGATGGGTGGAAGCCTTTCCAACCAAAAATCCAGATGCAGCCACGGTGGCAAAAGTACTTATCAAAGAAATCATCCCTAGATTTGGCATTCCGGAAAGGATCTACAGTGACAATGGTACACACTTTGTAAACCAAACCATACAGCAGTTAAGTAAGCATTTTGGTATTTCTTTAAAACATCATTGTGCATACCATCCACAATCTGCAGGGCTAGTTGAAAGACATAATGGTATATTAAAAAACAAACTGAGAAAATGAATAGCTGAGACAGGAAAAAACTGGTTATACTGTTTACCCCTGGCACTGTTGAGCATGAGAACTGTCCCTACAGCAAAAGGATTGACTTCTTCTGAAAAATTATTTGGAAGGGCTTACTACACACCCCAGTGGAAACTTCTCATGTCATCAGACCAGGAAGCTGATTTTACACTAGCTGAATATATGAAGAAAGTCATGAATTCTAAACAGCTGTTGCAGTCAAATTCTGTTTCAGATAGAAAGCAAACCGAGACATCAGAAGTGGCAGTAGTGACATCCGGGACTGGGTGTGGATAAAAGTTGTCAAGAAGAAGAATTGGTCATCGCCAAGGTGGGAAGGTCCCTACCAGATGCTTCTTTTGACACCCACTGCAGTCAAGATAGCAGAGCAACCTTCGTGGATCCACCTGAACACTGCAAACTTGTTAAGAACTTTGAACTGGACAAAAATCTTACCTCTCCATCGGGGCCCTCAGCACAAAGTCTGGCTACAAAGGGGGGTCAGATCAATAGGACTGATCCGTCTCAACCCCAGTGAAGAAACCATCGGTGCTGAAGGTCCTATTAGGGCAGAGAGTAGGAACACATGTCTGAAATAAAGATGACAGGATCCAGTAAGATCCAGATGTACCTATTCGGAAGAGTCGGAGAAAACAGGAATGCAGAACAACCGTTTCCTCGGAAGTATTGCATAACCATCCTGTTGACTGTACTAGTGACAATAATCTTTTTGTTGTGGCCATTCCTTTTTTCAGCCACACAAACTGGACTGAACAAGCGTGCAGAGCTGTATGCAGAGTGGCACCCAAACTTCAACACTTACCAGGCAATCAAATATGTGTATGCTGAGACCTTCAATGTTTCGAATTGCTGGATTTGCACAACTTTGCCAACAGCATACGGGGGGGTTATTGTTAACTTCAGTCCCCCTAGGAGCCAACAAGACCTGGGAAAACTTAGTCTATGATACATCAGATGTCACATCACAAGACAAAGTAGCATTGCACTTGGCTGTTCGACAGAAGGGGACTGTGTGTTTTTACAAAAATGATACAGTTCAGGTGGGTTGGAGCAATTGCAATGTGACTGTTCCTTATAGATGCTACAATAAGACTGATAACACAGGATCCTATTGCAACACGAGCTATGATTCATTTGTTGAACTGATGCATAGGACAACTGATGATGTAAAACATAATGCTGACCTTTATAGACAACTGTCTATGATAGACAAAAAAATGTTTCATCCAGAGCCAGGGCATAGTAAAGTTACTACCAAAATAGAAGACTGTTATTTTGTATGTGGTAGGAAAGCATACAAGTGGTTACCTGAGAACTGGTCCGGCAGTTGTTATTTGGGGTACCTGGTTCCGGCCATACGACACACAGCAGTTTTACCTCAAGGGAAAATTCTAAATGTTCGATGAAAAATCAAGAAGCCTGTCAATCCAGTGGGGCAAATCAATGTGGGGTGGAAAAACCATCATGCTGTGAGCTTAGGGAAAAATGGACTGTCACATATGGACTTGGGTGATACCATCATCTCGTGGGCAGGTGTATTGCCAGCATATGGAGCAACAAAATCAATCTGGGAACTGAGAAAATTGTCTAAACTTCTTGAAATAATGAATAATGCAACCTTTTCTGCCCTAGAATTGGTGACTGATGGACTGACTGCCATGAGAACTGTAGTGCTTCAAAACCGCATGGCTCTCGACTTCACCCTAGCGGCGAGAGGAGGTATGTGCACTTTAATCCAGGAGGAGTGCTGTTCGTATATTCCTGACCACAAACACGAGATAGACAATCATCTTGAGGTAATTCAGCAGGTGTCAGCCATGATCAAACCAGGACCAAATCCATTGATGGACTTTTTCCAGAGATTGTTTGGGGGGTGGGGCAGTATCCTGATGAACATCCTGATTGCCATCTGTGTAGAAATGATCCTGCTGGTGGTATGTGTGTGTTGCTGCATCCCCTGCATAAAAAACTGGTTAAAGACTTTATAGACATGTCAGTTTCAGAAACCTTATACCAAGGTGCTGAACTTGAAGGATTACTGAAAAACTGAAAATGCTTTCAAAAGTTTAAACTGAATGACTATCTTAACTGCAAATCCTGAGTAGGAAGAGGTTGGGGAAGAAAAACTGTTTATGCTTATCTTGAAAGTAGAATAAAAGTATTAAAAGGGGGGAAATGTTAGAAAATATGTAATAGTAATATGCATGCTTAGTGCATTTAGTGCATTTGAGATTTAAAAGGGTTAATACATTTATTCTGTTCACACTGCATGAATCTGCACAGCCATTAGAAACTTAACAAGAAGCATTCTATTTTCTGCTAATGTCAGCAAATAACAAGAAGTAATTCATTTCTGCTAATGTCATGAAAATTAACAAAGGGATATTGATTTCTTCTTATGCCATGAGAGAACATGCAGCTGCTAGAAGCCATTGATAAAGAAAACAATAGATGCTTGAAAGTTTAAACCGTAGTCAGCATTACTTGTACTGAAGCTAGTAATGTACCTTGAATCTAGGTAAAATGTAACACATGTATTAGAACAGTACAATAGAAGAATTGAAATGCTGAAATGGACTGACATAAACCCAAGGCCAGGTTGTTTTTCTCAAAATGTTTTGCAGAATGACAGATATTTTAACTTGGTCAGCAATAAGTCTAACAATATTTTCTGTAGAACATACAGAAAGCTGTGTCTAACTACGTCAGCAATAGAATGTAACATTTTCTATGTGACAGGAAGAGAACTGTATAAGTATAACCTACTAGTCATTACTCATTTAGACAAACCCTGTGCATACATGCTTTGTCTCCTTACTGCAAATAATAAAGGGTGCCTTGCTTGAACCTAACGTGAATTGGTCTTTGAAGTTTTTTCCTTTGACAAAAGCTAAAACTGCACCTTGGCTTTCTAAAATGTCTCTACTAAAAATCAACAACAGAAATAAACTCTGGGCCAGATGGCGGTCCACTAAACTCCCCCATGATCATGTTAAATACCGACAAGCTAGGAATGAAACTAAAAGATCCATCTTAAATGACAAAAAACAGTACTACTGTAATCTGCAGACAGCCAACCAGAACAACCCTCAGAAATTCTGGGCTGGTCTGAATAATCTGCCTCACCCCAGTAAAACATCTACCCCTATCCCAGCTGCTACTAGTGACGAATCCCCTGAGCATGTCTCAAACAGTTTTAACCACTTCTTTACTGAGACAATTCAAGCTCTAGCCAGCCAATTACCTCCTAGATTTTCCAACCCTGATAGTGCCACCCATTTAAACTTACTCTCTTTCAGTTTCCAACCAATGTCCACTTCATGTATTTGTAACTTAATCAAAAAACTAAAACCCACCACACTCTCCGCTGACCAACTCCCTGCCGAATACCTTCAAAAATCAGCTGATGCTATAGCCTGTCCAGTTTCTATACTAATTAATCGTACCATAGCTAAGGCTAAAATTCCCACCATTTGGAAAACATCCTACGTAATCCCACTACATAAAGGAGGTTCCTCCACTGAATACTCCAATTATAGACCAATAGCCATACTTTCTCCACTTGCAAAGATCATGGAAAAATGTATACAAAAACAACTCATGTACCACCTAATCCAGAATCACCTCCTAGCCGATGCCAAACATAGCTTCCATTCACACTACAGCCCAGCCTCTGCCCTACTAGCCTTTATCAATACTATCAATAACAACCATAACAATAATCAAATATCCTCGGCCCTCTTCTTGGATCTTTCCAAGGCATTTGACGTGGTGGATCATCAACTGTTGATACACACCCTGCAGACTTATAGCCTTAACTCTAAAGCCCTTCAATGGTTTAAATCCTACCTCAGTGGGAGGCAGCAGGCTGTTCTCTGGCAGAACAAGCTCTCCATCCTATTACCTACCACCCTTGGAGTCCCACAAGGCTCCATACTTGGGCCCCTTCTCTTTTCCATCTTTATTAACAACCTACATACTGTCATCCCTAATGTTAATTGTATCCAATACGCTGATGACTCCACCCTGATTTACTCAGCTACATCTCCTGCAGACTTGAGGTTTGCTACCCAGTCCACCTTTAATATTATAGAAAACTGGCTCTCTGAACGTTGATTATTACTTAATTGCAAAAAAACTAAAATGCTGCTATTTTCACCCACACAAAGGTCTACAACTTTACCTTCACCATAAAAGCAAAAGATGGGACAATTATCTCCCCTGACCCTTCTACAAAACTACTAGGTGTCATTATTGATAACAACCTAAAATTTGACCTACATGTTAATCAAGTGATCAAGACCATCAATAAAAAAACTTAGGTCACTATACAGAATAAAAGCCTTCTTAACCCCTCCAACTAAGATTGCCATTGTCCGCTCACACCTACTCTCAACTCTACTATATGCTCCCCCCTTCTCTCTAATCTAAATAAGTCTGTACTTAACAGACTATCAACATGTTACAATCACATTGCCAGGTTTGCCACTGGCCTACCTTTTAGAACACACCACTGCACCAACCTTAAACAACTTGAGTGGCTAGAACTTCCCAGTCTTATCCAATTTAACCTTCCGGTTGTGGCCAAGAAAATCCTCCTAAATCCAGATAATACACCTGCCCTTAAAAATATTATTACCCCCTATAGCAATTCACGACTACTTCAATCCTCAAACAAACTACTAATTCAAACTATCAAAACTAGCAATGTAGCTGGTGACTCCCACTTTGCAAACACTGTTGGCAGAGTCTGGAACCTACTCCCAGCTGAAATTACATTGCTCTCCTCCCTAACTCAATTTAAAACCAGACTCAAACAACATCTGGCTCTAAACTGGTTTTGCCACTGTAACAAGCCTGGCTAACTCATACCTCATATGTAAATAAATTATTAGTCAAGTTACTGTTAATCTTCTTTCTCTCCTGACTTTATCCATGGATTAACCCTTACCGGTGAAATTGTTATTCTGTCTTTGTAAATATCAAATCTGTAAAGTGTCTTCATTTTTATTTTAATTGTTGCTGTTTCTCTTAGATATTTTCTCCCCAGGCCTCTGCTGAAAATAGACATGATTCCAGTTGGACTATCCCAGTCAACAAATGTAAAATAAAATAAAATAAATAAAATAAAATGGTGTTACCATTTGGTAGCCACACCAAAGAAATGAAAGACACATTCATTAGAAACTAGAACATATTCAGGGATAATGCTGATATCTTTACAACCATTGGTGAAATTTCAAGATTTTTCTACAAGGCGGGGAAGAACTTACAATTTTTATTTAGACATCTTAGGATAAAAACAATGTACAGTAACAAGGGGACTAAATGTTGTAGTACAACCAATGTAGATATATTTTAGAAGATCAGAAAATAAATATTGGAAACCCCCACACACTAATATATTTGGGAGATGGGAATTGTAATACCAGAGGAGTAGTGTACATAGCAATTTGCTCAAGCTGTAAATATTTCTACATTGGTAAGACAGAAAGACATTTTCATAAATGTATTCATGAACATTTACACAAAATTACCAAAAGCAACACAAACAATGCCCTATGTAGACACTGAGACCTACCCCACATTCACAAACTTTAAGTTTAGTATTTTAGAAACAATACCTAAGAGTGTCAGAGGGGAAACACAGATAGAGAAAAGGGAACTCATTTGGCAACCCAGGATGAATGCCACGGCAGTTCCTGGTTTAAATGACCACACCTCATTGGCACCAATACTTAAACTATTATCAGCTGAACTATAAATAAAGGGAAATAACCAAACAACATATATTAAGGTTTATTTGCACCCCTACTTGTAAAACAGAGTTTGAGAAGGGATCTAATAGAATGATTTAAATACTTGCATTATATACACTTAGTATGAATTTTTTGCTATTTGTTTTTAAATTAGAGTAATTTACCAATATAGAAGGGTTGGTGAACAAGGACTAATTCACTTCATTATTGTTTTTATTCATTTATTTTGTCACACATTGTTTTACAGTATTTTTAGGTTGGTTGATGTTTTTCGTATTGTTTCTTGTGGTAAATCACATTTTACATGGTTAAATGTAACACTGTTTCTTTAAAATGTTAAATGCTGTACTAATTGAACCATCACATGACTGCATGATTTTAAATACAAACAGCAAAGTATCCAAAAAGAAGATAGGCTCCAGGTTATAAAGCTTTAATCAGGCACAAGCGCTTTCACATCTGCTTCTTCAGGTGCATAAAAACAAACTGAAACTAGTCATACTTTTAAACATTGCTGAATGCATCACATGCCAACAATACATCACATGTCTATATACACTCCATTACTATAAAATATTAAAAGTTATATAGTAACCACAAAATAACTAAATATTCAAAGAAAATCATAAAAATATAATCATAAAATATTTCTTATATACTTTGCACACTATAAAAACATTATTAAAATACATATTCTTAAAAACAACTACTTTACCTACGTAGAGGTCTGGCCTTTAACTTTGGTCTCAGTGGTATTTGTTCATTGAGACCATGTCCCATTTCGGCTCTAAATAAGACTATCCATCTAGATTTCAGTTCCTCTGTTTTATTACATATGTCCCCCCCCCCCTTTTACTCACAAAACTCCTTGCAATGGCCATAAACTTAAATTTATGTTGGTTGTTAGTATTCACAACATGTTTGGCCAGGGCATTATCTCTGCTTTGTTTGCCTATGTGATAAATTTGTTCTCTAATCCTCTCCTTGAGTGTACGGTCTGTTTTCCCAATATAAAATTTCTTGTATACTACACAGTGAGCGAGATACACTATATGCTGTGTATCACATGTAGCTTGTACTTTAAATTTATATAAGCGGTCCTGATCTGGATGTAAATATTCATTGCTTATATCTATATACCCGCAGTATGAACATTTGCCACAAGGCTTAGTCCCCATACCACCCATAGGTGTTTTCTCTTCTCTGGGTGCGCATAAGCGTCTCTTCAAAGACTTTTGATTTCTGAACAAAAACGTAGGTTCATTCTCTATCCATTTTGTGACCACCTTGTCAGTGGTCAATATCCCCCAGTGTCTATGTATAATGTTCATATAAGACCGGAGTAGAGAAGCTTAATGGCACCTTTAACTTAGGCTTAAAACCACTGGTCTCTTTTTCCTTAGACCATCTATCCGAATAATAAGGTCTAGCCTTAGTATGTCGCAAACTAACTACTTCTTGTATTTGCTTCTGTACATCTCTCTCCCCCATAGCCTCTGGCCAGTAAATCATTCCTTGTACTGTTCAATTGTTGATGGAAATCTGCATCCCTAACATTCAACCTAGACGCTCTAAAAACTTGATTCCTAATGACATTATCAAACACATAGGTAGGGTGCATACTTCCTCTGCTTAAAAGATGTTTAACATAACATTCCTTTCTGTACAAGCATGTATATATACTCCCTTTTTCAATATTTACTTGAACATCCAAAAAGTTTATTTTCTCATATGAGACAACAGATGTAAACTTTAGAAAAGTGGCGGTTGCATTCAAGTACATAAGAAATTCCAAGAACTCCTCTTCTGTACCTCCGTATGAAATAAAGAGGCCATCTACAAATCTACGAAAGAACAAAACTTTGTTTTAATATGGGCCACTCAATAAAAACTCATGTTCCCATACAACCATGACAGCGTTGGTGTAGCTATTGGCACAGGACGTGTCCATTGCTACGTCATTACAATGCCAGTATAACTCATCACCAAACAGAAAAACATTATTTTCTAAGACAATGCTCAGTAAATTCCTCACTAGTATAATTTTACTTTCAGAGAAATCAGAATACATTTCCATAAACCTGGTTAAACTTTCCAATCCAATCACAATTGGGTATAACAGTAAAAAGAGAGACCACATCAAGTGTTACCATGAAAACACCTTCAATAGATTGTAATTATTGAAAGTGTATATATCTCTCAAAAACTGTTCCATGTCTCTTAATACATGTTCTCTACTATTTAAAAGTAGTCTGAAACATTTTTCAATGAAAATGGATGCCGATTCAGTTCAGTACTCCAGTTTCTACCGGACACTATAGCCCTCATGGGTAGGTCAGTAGTACTCTTGTGTAGTTTAGGCAAACCTTGGATAATGGGTGTAGTAGGTGAGGTGACCATAAAATAATATAACAGACTGTTATCTATCATGCCATTCAAAAACATATCTTTTAATTGCTTATGCACTTTTTCTGTGAACAGCTTAACCCTAACATAGGGCAGTGTCTCATAAAAAAAATCTTCCTTCAGCATGTGAGACATAGTGGAATCATATTTATTTTTATCCATAATGACTATAGGCCCTCCCTTATTGGCAGGCCTGATTACTATTGTGTCATTCTTCTGTAAATCCAGTAAAGCTTTATGCTCTGATTTTGTTAGATTATAAGACTTTTGCCCCTTGTAATGTTTATGCCTAAAATCATTCAATTTATGTACATCCTCTATGCACATTTTTTTCAAAAGCATTAACTAATGGGTTAACTGCAGGTATAAATGTGCTAGGTTTTTTACAAACATGACTACCTTGCATATGTGTAGTCTCTGTGCCATTAAACTGCATTTTTAAGATCAAATTGCGTGTAAACATCTTTATATCAAATATAATGTCTGCAAAGTCAGACCTACCAGTGGGTATGAAAGATAATCCTTTTTGTAACAAATTAAACTCATCTTGCGACAGAACATGACTGGATAAATTCCATATGAAGTCTTTCTTTGGTTGAAAAAAGTTTTCTTATTTATATTATATGGGCTCTCATTTAACCCATCGTGCTTCCTCTTGTTCCTGCTCCTGCTGCGACCTCTGCTCTGTTGTTTCAAGGCAGGTAGCTTTTGTTCTCTTATAGGTAGCGGGAAATTCAAAGGCTGCACACCTGTGTTCTCTAAAAAATCACTGTTGGCAGAATGTACCATGTCTTGCTTTTCAGTAGAATTAAGTTCTGTTGTTCCTTCAGCTGCATTATGAACTTGTGTTACAACTTGCACTGTCTTTCTCCTAGCCCCTGGTTCCTTCACTGCAGCGTCTTGTGTGTATGCAACATCATACACCAATGCCTCACTCACTCAAGAAACAACATTCTGGTTAGCTGCTAAAGGCAAGGAAACAGAATTAAACAAGACACCATTCCCCCTGACTTGTACTGTTTTGTTCAGAGTCTGTTGTGTTCTTGGCCAAGTGAAAACATGGCCAACATGAAAATCAGTCCTGTCTCTCTCCAATTTGCTTAGTTTTGTTTTCAAAAGTTTCCGTCCATAAGCAGCTACTGAATCAAACACCTCAGGCATGTGTCTAGCTACCATGGCAGCACCAAATTGATTCAGTAGTTCATTATATAAGGTGCTAATGGTAGAGCTGATGGTTTTCACCTCATTATTTGCAGCAGTTATAAGCAGTCTGAAATAGCCCAGACTAGTATTTATATTGAGTTTCTGCCATTCACTTAGAAACATGGAATCATCTGGTAAATATGAAGGCATTTTTAATATGCGTAGCCCACGTGGTATAATGCCTTTTTTAACAGAAATTTCAAGATGAAAAGATTGATACTGATTATGCTTCAATTTAAATAATTCCTTTTCTAAGTTGAGTAAATAAACTAATCCATTGTTATCTGCTGTTCCTGAGGATGTAAAAGGTGAAGACCATACTGTGGATGTTATTCTGTTCAAGAGTCATTTACTCAACTTAGAAAAGGAGTTTTTTAAATTGAAGCATAATCAGTATCAATCTTTTCATCTTGAAATTTGAGTTAAAGAAGGCATTATACCACTAGGGCTACATGTATTAAAAATGCCTTCATATTTACCAAATGATTCCATGTTTCTAAGTGAATGGCAGAAACTCAATATAAATACTAGTCTGGGCTATTTGAGACTGCTTATAACTGCTGCAAATAATGAGGTGAAAACCATCAGCTCTACCATTAGCACCTTATATAATGAACTATTGAATCAATTTGGTGCTGCCATGGTAGATAGACACATGCCTGAGGTGTTTGATTCAGTAGCTGCTTATGAAAGGAAACTTTTGAAAACAAAACTAAGCAAATTGGAGAGAGACAGAACCGATTTTCGTCTTGGCCATGTTTTCACTTGTCCGAGAACACAAAGAGACTGTGAACAATACAGTACAAGGCAGGGAGAATGGTGTCTTGTTTAATTCTGTTTGTTTGCCTTTAGCAGCTAACCAGAATGTTGTTTCTCGAGTGAGTGAGGCATCAGTGTATGATGTTGCATACACACAAGAAGCTGCAGTGAAGGAACCAGGGGCTAGGAGAAAGACAGTGCAAGTTGTAGCACAAGTTCATAATGCAGCTGAAGGAACAACAGAACTTAATTCTACTGAAAAGCAAGGCATGGTCCATTCTGCCAACAGTGATTTTTTAGAGAACAGAGGTGTGCCACCTTTGAATTTCCTGTTACCTATAAGAGAACGAAAGTGACCTGCCTTGAAACAACAGAGCAGAAGTCGCAGCAGGAGCAGGAACAATAGGAAGCACGATGGGTTGAACGAGAGCCTATACAATATAAAGAAAACTTTTTTCATCCAAAGAAAGACTTGATATGGAATTTATCCAGTCATGTTCTGTCTCAAGATGACTTTAATTTGTTACAAAAACTATTGTCTTTCATACCTACTGGTAGGTCTGACTTTGCAGATGTTATATTTGATATAAAGATGTTTACACGCAATTTGATGTTAAAAATGCAGTTTAATGGCACAGAGTCTACACATATGCAAGGTAGTCATGTTTGTAAAAAACCTAGCACATTTATACCTGCAGTTAACCCATTAGTTAATGCATTTGAAAAAATGTGCATAGAGGATGTACATAAATACATTAAATAATTTTAATAGGCATAAACATTACAAGGGGCAAAAGTCTTATAATCTAACAAAATCAGAGCATGAAACTTTACTGGATTTATAGAATGACATGATAGTAATCAGGCCTGCCAATAAGGGAGGGCCTATAGTCATTATGAATAAAAATAAATATGATTCCACTATGTCTCACATGCTGAAGGAAGATTTTTTTTATGATAAACTGCCCCCTGTTAGGGTTAAGCTGTTTATAGAAAAAGTGCATAAGCAATTAAAAGATATGTTTTTGAATGGCATGATAGATAACAGTCTGTTATATTATTTTATGATTACCTCACCTACTACACCCATTATCCAAGGTTTGCCTAAACTACACAAGAGTACGACGGACCCACCCATGAGGCCTATAGTGTCCAGTAGAAACTGGTGTACTAAACTGGCATCCATTTTCATTGAAAAATGTTTCAGACCACTTTTAAATAGTAGAGAGCATGTGTTAAGAGACACAAAACTGTTTTTGAGAGATTTATACACTTTCAATAATTACAACTCTATTGAAGGTGTTCTCATGGTAACACTTGATGTGGTCTCTCTTTTTACTGTTATACCCAATGTGATTGGGTTGGAAAGTTTAACCAGGTTTATGGAAATGTATTCTGATTTCTCTGAAAATAAAATTATACTAGTGAGGAATTTACTGAGCATTGTCTTAGAAAATAATGTTTTTCTGTTTGGTGATGATTTATACTGGCAGCGTAATGGCGTAGCTATGGGCACGTCCTGTGCCAATAGCTATGCCAATGCTGTCATGGTTGTATGGGAACTTGAGTTTTTATTGAGTGGCCCATATCAGAACAAAGTTTTGTTCTTTCGTACATTTGTAGATGACCTTTTTATTTTATGGGCAGGTACAGAAGAGGAGTTCTTGGAATTTCTTATGTACTTGAATGTAACCACCACTTTTCTAAGGTTTACATCTGTTGCCCCATATGAGAGAATAAACTTTTTGGATGTTCAAGTAAATATTGAAAAAGGGAGCATATATACATGCTTGTACAGAAAGGAACGTTATGTTAACCATCTTTTAAACAGAGGAAGTATGCACCCTACCTATGTGCTTGATAATGCCATTAGGAATCCGTTTTTTAGACCGTCTAGGTTGAACATTAAGGATGCAGATTTCCATCGACAATTGAACAGTACGAGGAATGATTTACTGGCCAGAGAGAGATGTACAGAAGCAAATACAAGAAATAGTTAGTTTGCGACATACTAAGGCTAGACCTTATTATTCGGATAGATGGTCTAAGGAAAAAGAGACCAGTGGTTTTAAGCCTAAGTTAAAGGTGCCATTAAGCTTCTCTAGTGATGTCCGGTCTTATATGAATATTATACGTAGACACTGGGGGATATTGACCACTGACAAGGTGGTCACAAAATGGATAGAGAATGAACCTACGTTTTTGTTCAGAAATCAAAAGTCTTTGAAGAGACGCTTATGCGCACCCAGAAAAGATAAAACACCTATGGGTGGTATGGGGACTAAGCCTTGTGGCAAATGTTCATACTGTGGGTATATAGATATAAGCAATGAATATTTACATCCAGATCAGGACCGACTATATAAATTTAAAGTACAAGCTACATGTGATACACAGCATATAGTGTATCTCACTCACTGTGTAGTATGCAAGACATTTTATATTGGGAAAACAGACCATACATTCAAGGAGAGGATTAGAGAACACATTTGTCACATAGGCAAACAAAGCAGAAGTAATGCCATGGCCAAACATATTGTGAATACTAACAACCAACATAAATTTAAGTTTATGGCCATTGCTAGGAGTTTTGTGAGTAAAGGGGGGGGGGCATATGTAACAAAACAGAGGAACTGGAAGCTAGATAGATAGTCTTATTCAGAGATGACATGGGACATGGTCTCAATGAACAAATACCAGTGAGATCAAAGTTAATGGCCAGACCTCTACGTAGGTAAAGTAGTTGTTTTTAAGAATATGTATTTTAATAATGTTTTTATAGTGCACTAAGTATATAAGAAATATTCTATGATTATATCTTTATGATTTTCTTTGAATATTTAGTTTTGTGGTTACTATATAGCTTTAATATTTTATAGTAATGGCATGTATATATACATGTGATGTATTGTTGTCATGTGATGCATTCAGCAATGCTGAAAAGTATGACTAGTTTTAGTTTGTTTTTATGCACCTGAAGAAGCAGATGTGAAAGTGCTTGTGCCTGATTAAAGCTTTATAACCTGGAGCCTATCTTGTGTTCTCCTGTTGTTTTTGGATACTTTGCTGTAGTTTTGCTGTGGACACAAGGACCTGCATACGAGTGGTTTTATTGTTCCTGCTGGTTAAATAAAAACAGGTTTTATATGTAAATCCAATAGTTCTGAAGTCCAAAGTTGAATTGACGAAAGAGCTTGTTGGCATCCTTTCATGGTTGGAATTTATAACAGCCAAACTCTGGACCCTACCCAGTTCGGGTTTGTGAAAGGCAGATCATGCCTCTTGAACCTGATCAACTTCTTTGAGGCAGTTACCAAAGCTGTAGATGAGGGTAAGGTGGTTTGCATAGCCTATCTTGACCTTGCCAAGGCTTTCGACACCATCCCCCATTCTGGAATTATTGCTAAACTCACTAAACTAGGTATAAATCCCTACGTCACAAGATGGGTTGTCAACTGGCTCACTGACAGAACCCACACTGTAAAAGTTGAAGACTCCAAATCTGACATCAAACCAGTGACAAGTGGAGTACCACAGGATTCAGTCCTGGGACCTCTCCTGTTCGGTATCTACTTCTCTGAAGTACAGGCTAACACATAAGGCCTTTGGCTAACAAAGTACGTAGATTACTGCAAACTAGGAGCCATAGTTGAGTCCCCAAATGATGTGGACATCCTACAGAAGGGCCTCACTGAGACAGATTCCTGGTGTCAGAGCCATGGCCTCAGGCTCAATGCCAAAATGTGCATTGTCATCCCCTTTGGTAAAAACTCTGTTCCCATGAACCACATAGACGGCAGTCTACTTAATGCCGAATGTGTGATAAGAGACCTTGGGACCCAGGTGGACAGTAGTCTCTCCTTTGATAATCACATCGCCACAGTAGTCAGGAAATCCTTCTACGTGGCACACCTCATCACAAAAGGGTTCTCATCCAGGAAAAAAGAGGTCATTGTTCCCCTCTACTCGACACTCATTAGACTCATTATAGAATACAATGCCCCTTTTGGAATGTACCTCACAAGACATCTGCAGCAGCTAGAAAGGCCACAGAAGTACCTCACAAAGAGGATTAAAGGCCTCAAACAGATGCCCTACACTGAATGTCTCAAAAACTCCAGCTTTACTCTGTAGCATATCTCCTACTCCAAGATGATCTCTGCCTAACATATAAAGCTATGTCAAACCCAGAGCTGTTGGACATGCTACACCTAAAGAAATCCCAATCCCTCCGAGCTACATGCTCTAGCAACCTAAATCTTGTCACCACAATAAACAGGACATGCTGGAGGGATAGATTCCTGTCCCAGAGACTTCCCATACTTTGGAACAAGCTATCCATCTATGTCAAGCAAAGTTCCTCATTAGCACTCTTCAAGAAAATTCTTGATGAGTGGATGGGAAATAGGAAATACACCTCAGGATCACTTCTGTGGCTCTGCTTGGCAGGGACACAGGAAAATAACTTTCTTGGGTGGCGTAAGCCAGGGCACCTTGTTGGCTAGGCTTACTTAGACCCTTGGGCCGATAGCCTAGTACCTACCTATGAACCTATGTGACAGCTGGAGTCTGCATTTTTATTTATTTCAGTGATGAACTAACAATCTACAGTGCATTGAAGGTTGTTGGTGACTGTTCACTACATGATCCTTTTTTATTTTATTATATATTTGAGACATGGATGTCAAGAAATTTGCCTTGACAATTTAATCTTGACATTGATATTAAGGACACATAACTAAAACAGTTAAAATATTGTGGGAGAGAGTGGTAGCAGTAGCTATGAAGGCTCTCTCACAATTTTGAGATATAGGAGTACTTCATTACAAAGACTAATTAGCTCACTAATTAATGGGCACAAGGCTGAAAAGCAAATTCCCTGCTTTATCCATATTACTGATAACATGAAAAATCAGTAGTAAGTAAAGGAAATGTTTAAAAGAAATTAAGAGATGCAGGAATACTATAATTATAGAAACTGCAGAACACTGACAACTTTATGACTCATAGAAAGAATGAAATACAAAAAGTATGGGAAAATTCACAGACTGAAACTATAGTAGTTGCTCACATGGAATCCTATGTTGTTTTGGGAAGGTGAAAATCTGTATAGAAGGAATCAAAGATATTTATTTAAAAGAACAAGTTAAAATACAAAGAAGATGAATGACCAAAAATGTCATGGTCACCACTATTGCTGGAATGTTGAAATTGCAAGAACTGTGATGGTCAGGAATTGCACAGAGAAGCTCCTTAAATCATACCTTCAAGTAAAGTTGTAGAATAGTGAGAACTGTCCCAGGAAGAAGCTCAGATATCTGTTAAGTATTCTGTATTTAAAAGCTAAAAGCAAAATCTAGCAAGGCTAGACTTTCCACTGTGTGCTTCCTTAAAGAAGCAACATGAAATTTTCAAAATGACCCTTTAAGGACATCAGGTACTTATGCTAAATGGCAGTTCTGAATGTCCATAACTTTTTTCTTTTTAAGTCTAATCATGAACAAATTCAGGCCAATAAAGCCAAACCCCACTAGCTGTTGACTTACATGTTTCACCCTTGTTATAGCATGATCAGCACAGCATAAGTGGAATGTTTGGCTAATCTTTAGAAACACAGGTTGTTGTACCCAGCTGATGTCCATAATCATTAGGGTGTCTGCAAAACAGCCCAACCAACAAACTAAAAAAATGAGTAGCAAAAAGGTGACACAGTACTGGGTACTAGTCTCCTATATGTTTGTTGATTAACTACATTGAAATTTTAATCTATTTACCCTTACCTTTTTGGTTTAGCCCACTTGCCCGATTCATCACACACACACACACACACACACACACACACACACACACACACACACACACACACACACACACACACACACACACACAAGCTTGTTGTTCTTCAGTGTCATCAGTAGTCATACAACCATCATACCCAGGCCCCCCTTTGGGATGCTGTGGCTCTCTGGATGAAACATGGTCCTGATTTCTCAGGTTAGCAGCCAGGTTTACAGAAGCCCCCCTTAAATGGCACTTTAACATGTTTCACTTAGACATAAATTCCTTTGGGCCCTTTAGAATGATGTAAGCTTTAAAAGTATTTTTTTTTAACAACAGACATCTTTATTAGACCACCACTTACAACACAGGCAATCATACATTTATATAAATGAAAACAAACCACACCTACACAATATTAGCTGTAAGCATTTTACATTACAAACCATACTGAGACACTCCAATTGCAAACATTATACATCACTTATCTACCCAATCATTTTCAGTCAAACATTACATGGTTCATTTAAGTCCTGCCTTCTTTTAAACCTCATTCCTCCCCTGCATGTATTGTTCCCACAATTCCCATTTTTCCTACATAGTTTTCTCCTATCCTTTTCTAAAGATCTCAATTCCAGTTGTTTTATCTCTATTACTATATTCAGTACTTCTAATATAGTTGGTTTAGATTTTGATTTCCATTTTCAAGTAATTGCTTTTTTGGCAGCCACCATAATCAGACATAGCTAAGCTTTAAAAGTCTTGAGCTATCTGCTCTTGAATGGGTAAAATTAGCAATTTTTACCAGCTGATGACAACAATTAATATATCAACCATCTCCTCAGTCACCAGTAAAACCACTCCACCCCACCACACTACACCAAATCTTACATAGCTCATAGGTTCATAGGTGTTTACTAGGCTAATGACCACAAGGGCCTTTTTAAGCCTAGCCATGCATCATCAGTTTCGATGGCCCTGATGTGTAAATTTTATTCACAGGAGCTAGAAAACAATCTCCACAGGTGCTACTCTTCTCTCTGTGGCAGTCATACCTGTTTGACCATCAGTACTGCTTATCATTAACCCCTGACCATAACCATTCCCCCATCCTTGCTGTAACATTCAGACTAAGAATTTCCACTTGCAACAACAGTGGAGACTGACATCTATACCTTTTTTGTAGCATTGTTATATGAGTAAAGCAGACCTTTAGACCCCTCTTAGATACACATCTTTGATTATCTGAAGCAGTGTTCCCTATAAGGCCACAAAAGCACAGCAGGCCCTCTCAGTTTTCCTATTAATGGAATTTAGACCTTAATTTCTGGTTTGAGTAAAAGCGGCTGAAGCCCTGGGTATTTGATTTGTCAACAGAACTTAACTAGTTCCATCAATCAGGGTCAAGCTCAGTCCACCAATCAGCTACTCATGTACCTGCCCAACCACTCTCCCCCAGAATTCTTACCAGTCCTCTAAATTCTCATTTAGTATACATGAATCATCCTCTGATTAGAACACCATTTATTTTCCACACTCTGGATTGGTTACCTGCCCTTCAGTTCCCCTGTACCATATACTGCCAACCTTTGGCCCATTCCACATGCTACTGCTGTATGATTGCTCTACTTAAATTTAAACTGCTGTCAGTCAGAATGAGACCTCATATACCAGCAGTGATCCTGGGAGTTGTAAACATGTGATGTAATCTCTCTTCAGTTTTAAATTACAATTTTTTTGTAGGATTAGTTAAAGGATCTGAAGAAGTCCCTAGTAAAGATGAAAGTGCTGATACCGCTACTGTATTTGTGTATTCCTTGTGGCTAATAAAAGGATATTTTATGATTTCCTAATGTTTCTTCATTTTGTAATAAAGGCTAAAGCAGGCTCATGTTTGATCCTCCAGACAGTACATTGTGTACAGAAGCCTTATGTGAGTCACTTT
Source organism: Protopterus annectens (assembly GCF_019279795.1). NCBI lineage: Eukaryota > Metazoa > Chordata > Ceratodontiformes > Protopteridae > Protopterus > Protopterus annectens. The sequence continues at coordinate 622,948,873 of NC_056725.1, read as the reverse complement.
AATATAGATATCAGAAAAGGGAGAGAATACTTACATCAGTGCATAAAAGATGCACCTTTCTCCCTTCACCATTGAATTTACTGTAGGTCAGAATGTTCCAATGACTGAATGGTATCACTCATCAATATTACTATGATCAGCCTCTGAACATGTACATTCTGTTCTTTGAACACTAAAAGATCAAGGCGGTACATTATATGCAGGCTGTGTATAAACAACAAGGAGGTGCATTACACACAGGCTGTATATAAAGGACAAGGGGTACATTGTATGCAGGCTGTGTATAAACAACAAGAAGGTGCATTACACACAGGTTGTATACAAAGGACAAGGGGTACATTGTATGCAGGCTGTGTATAAACAATAAGGAGGTGCATTACACGCAGGATGTATATAAAGGACAAGGGGTACATTGTATGCAGGCTGTGTATAAACAACAAGAAGGTGCATTACACACAGGCTGTATACAAAGGACAAGGGGTACATTGTACTCAGGCTGTGTATAAACAACAAGGAGGTGCATTACACACAGGCTGTATATAAAGGACAAAGGGTACAGTGTACGTAGGCTGAGTATAAACAACAAGGAGGTGCATTACACACAGGCTGTATATAAAGGACAAGGGGTACACTGTACGCAGGCTGTGTATAAACAACAAGAATAACCTTAACAGATCTTACTATATCATCACGCTTGTCCTCCATCTGTCAGTTGCACCCTGCTGAACAAGTAATATCTCCTTACATTTTTTCTATCTTGTCTAAGTTACCACTCCACCTAATTCCTAGATAGACCATATGAATTCACAATTCTGACCTTATATATAAATATCTGTCTCATCTTTTCTTCCCTTCCTGACGCTTCTCTCTACCTATACATGACTCACTCCTACTTGCCTTCACCCTCCCTTAAAAAAATCCATAGTTGAGCCAATGCAAACAAGTTCAGGCTAGTTTTCATTGAATCCCGAGAGTGCATAGAGTACATAAGACCGGTCTGTGTCTCTCAGTCTCAAACAGTAAACTTCCTTAATGTTTACATTACATTTGTCATACTGATTCACTTATTTGTTGTCTATTTGCTGTGTAATCAAGTGAATTATTCCTACCATTTGCATGAATGTAACTTGATAAATAGCTTTATCTTATTACTTGTACTGTAAACCACGTATATTGAATAACTTACATGAGCTAAAATTGCATCACCTGAGTTTATGTCAGATATGTGTTAACAGTGCAGTAATGTATTTTCTTCTACGTATATGTAATTTCCACCTCCTTGATTATTGTGCTGGATTGTTCCCCTTCTGGACCTCCCTTAGTGGGGCAGTCATATTTACAAGCATACAGTAACACTGCTACTCAGTAAGTCAAGTACATGAAGTGTCAGCTCATCTGTTTAGGCTCACTTTGTTAGAATGCCAGCACTGACGCAATGTGATTTTTTTGCACTTTTCTACACAATTCTGTTTTGTTAGTGTTGTTGAAGACCTGGTGTCTCTATCATTGTGCACAACATGCTAGTAGTGGTCTCACCAGCTGTCTTTGTAATATCTGTATTGAGGACGAATAACGTCCCATTTTCTCCTAGTAATGTCTGTGCTGAGGATGAATAACGTCGCATTTTCTACTAGTAATGTCTGTGCTGAGGATGAATAACGTCCCATTTTCTCCTAGTAATGTCTGTGCTGAGGATGAATAATGTTCCATTTTCTCCTAGTAATGTCTGTGCTGAGGATGAATAATGTTCCATTTTCTCCTAGTAATGTCTGTGCTGAGGATGAATAACATCCAGTTTTCTCCTAGTAATGCTTCTTGTGTAAGCACTTCAAGATTCCCTGAGCTTTTCTTATTGCTTTGTTTCACTGGCTACCCATTCTTGGATACCTGATATAATCAGAGCTAGTTCACTGTTTATTTCAGTTGAGATCTGTATTTCAGCCTTCCAGTAGAGCAGAAGAACATAGGAAATTAATTATTTCATCACATGTCAGGCAAGTGTCACAACAACAGGATGAACATTCAACAATGGTGGAGAAAACGTGTTTCGAATGAACATGTCTTTCACTGAAATTTGTGGCACACCTAGTGTCACTGCTATATGCGGATTACCATGTGTATCTTTGTCTGTCTGTCGCTTGTCTTATGTGCATTAAGAAGACGATGAGGCTTGGGTGTTTGTTTAAGCAATTTATTGTATACAAACATATCGGCATGGATGGCAGGAATATTAAAATAAATGAACTATCTAACTAACTGATTACATACATGCATGCTCTCACTCTGGCTGCTCACTCAAAATGGCACTCTTGCTTGCACGTGCTCAGTACTTATATGCATGTGCCCACTTACTAAAATGCTTCTTAAAGGTACATCACACACTCTGCTCTACACTGTCCACCATGCATATTTCTGCTATCCTGCATATAATGGTTCCTGTATTTGGGTCTGTATGTATTTTTCCTTTGCCATTTCTACCTTAATATCAGAGCTTTGGCCAGCTAACATCTACCTGAAATCAACTGGACATATAAGTGAATTTAAATACACTTTTATCTGCTCTTTTGCATATAGTACTGTATTTAATTTATTTATTTGTGTTTTTCACTGAATATTAACTCAACTGAAGTTGTGGCTGTCTCTCTACAGAGTACTTTTTAAAATTTCTGTGTAGCTATTGATAGCAGTGGAGGGTAGTTTCACCTCATCACTGACATTCTGTCTTGCCTTATATAAGTGGTACATTTTGAGTTATTTCTGCTTAATATCAGAGCTTTGGCTGGCTAACATCTACCTGAAATCAACTGGACGTATAAGTGAATTTAAGTACACTTTTATCTGCTCTTTTGCATATAGTACTGTGTTTAATTTATTTATTTGTGTTTTTCACTGAATATTAACTCAACTGAAGTTGTGGCTGTCTCTCTACAGAGTACTTTTTAGAATTTCTGTGTAGCCATTGATAGCAGTGGAGGGTAGTTTCACCTCATCACTGACATTCTGTCTTGCCTTATATAAGTGGTACATTTTGAGTTATCTCTGCTTAATATCAGAGCTTTGGCCGGCTAACATATACCTGAAATCAACTGGACATATAAGTGAATTTAAGCACACTTTTATCTGCTCTTTTGCATATAGTACTGCATTTAATTTATTTATTTGTATTTTTCACTGAATATTAACTCAACTGAAGTTGTGGCTGTCTCTCTACAGAGTAATTTTTAGAATTTCTGTGTAGCCATTAATGGCAGTGGGGGGTAGTTTCACCTCATCACTGACATTCTGTCTTGCCTTATATAAGTGGCACATTTTGAGTTATCTCTGCTTAATATCAGAGCTTTGGCCGGCTAACATCTACCTGAAATCAACTGGATGTATAAGTGAATTTAAGTACACTTTTATCTGCTCTTTTGCATATAGTACTGTAATTTATTTGTGTTTTCACTGAATATTAACTCAACTGAATTTGTGGCTGTCTCGCTACAGTTAGGAATGTTGATGGCTTTGAAGCTGCCCACCCCTCTTGTAGATTTGTATTTGGATACTCTTTCTGGGCCCATCTCATTTGCTCACTCAACTGAGTGCAGTGAGATCATATTCTGATTTCATGCACTCCTACAGGATACAAAGAGAGCATTTGGGAAGGACAACCCCTGTAGTCTCTTAATCCTGCTCTGTTTCCTCCCTCAAAAAAAAAATATATATATATATATATATATATATATTTTTTTTTTTATTCAGCTGCTCTTACTGTAACTGTCTTAGTTGCTCTTTTGCGTGTTGTTATCTGTTCAGTCGCTCTTACTCTGCACTTATTACTGCTTGTTCGTAACCTTCTAATTTACTGCCTTCTGCACTTGTCTTTTAGTCATTTGTTAATTTAATAGCATTTATTTGAACTGTATTTGCCATAATGTTGCTACACACTCGAGTGTGCTGGCCTGCACTACAATTTGAATTTTATTTACTACTGTTTTAGCTGCTTTTCTGTAACAAAAAAAAATTCTAAGCTTGTTTCCTGCCCTTCCTGTAACTAGTCAAGTCCAGATACAGACTTGCTGTATCCAGGACTTTTGGTAAGCTTCTGAGCCCCCCAAGCCTTTCTGTGTTGGAGGGAAGCCTCTAGCTTATCAGTGGGAGTGGTAAGCACTAGGTAGCCTATCTACCATGGGAAGAGTGGGTTTTGGCCCTAAAATTGTAGTTCATTGGCTGTTTGGGCAGTTTTTCCATCTCTTTCTAATTTCTGGTTAAAAGCCCATTTTGCGTTTGGTCCCTGCCTTTCCTATAACTAGTGTAGTCCAGGTACAGATTTGCTGTATCCAGGACTGTTGATAAGCTTCTGAGCTCCCCAAGCCCTTCTGTGTTGGAGAGAAGCCTTCTATCTTATCAGTGGGAGGGGTAAGCACTAGGTAACCTATCTACCACAGGAGGAGAGGTTTCTGGCCTAGAAATTATAGTTTATTAGCTGTTCATAGGTTCATAGGTTCATAGGTTCATACTAGGCTATCTGCCCGAGGGCATTTACAAGCCTAGCCCATAGTTTTGTGGCTTACGCCACCCCTTTAGTATGGGGAACTATACCCATTATTTTGCTGTGCCTCTGTTGAGCAGTGACACTGAGGTAATCCCTGGGGTATATCTGCGATCTCCCATCCATTGGTCAAGATTTCTCTTGAACAAGGCCAGCGATGTGCTCTGCCTCACATATACCGGGATTTTATTCCACAGCATAGGGAGTCTTTGGGTGATGAATCTATCCCTCCAGCACGTCCTATTAATAGCCGTGTCGAGGTTTAAGTCTCCCGCCCTTGTGGCTCTGACGGATCTAGATTTTTTGAGGTGAAGCATATTCATCAAATCTGGGTTTGACATGGCCTTGTATGTTAGGCAAAGGTCACCTCTGAGCAAGCTGTGTACTGAATAGAGCTGGAGTTCTTTCAGTCGGGCAGCATAGGACAGATGTTTGAGACCCTTTATCCTTTTGGTGAGGAACTTTGTGGCCTCTCCAGCTGCTGCAAGTGTCGGGTCAGATACATTCCGAATGGGGCATTGTACTCAATCATTGGTCTGATGAGTGATGAGTATAGGGAGACTATGACCTCCCTTGATCTAGATGAGAATCCCTTCATGATAAGGTGGGCAATGTAGAAGGTCTTCCTAACTACTTTAGCTACATGGGTGTCGAATGACAGACTACTATCAACCTGGGTCCCCAGGTCCCTGATAACTTCTTCTGTACTCAGTGGATTGCCACCTATTTGGTAGCTAGGGGTAACCTTGTTTTTCCCGAAGGGTATGACTATGCATCCTTTCCATCTCTTTCACCCTTCTGATTTAAAAGCCTGTGTTTGCGCTTGTTTCTTGCCTTTCCTGTTACTAGTCTAGTCCAGATACAGATTTGCTGTATCCAGGACTCTTTGTAAGCTTCTGAGCCCCCCCCCCAAGCCTTTCCGTGTTGAAGGGAAGCCTTCTGGCTTATCAGTGGGAGTTGTAAGCATCAGGTAGCCTATCTACCACAAGAGGAGTGGTCCCTGGCCCAGAAATTGTAGCTATTGGCTGTTTGAGCAGTTTTTTCCATCTCTTTTAACTTTCTGGTTTGAAAGCCGCACTTGTGCATGTTTCCCGCCTTTCCTATAACTAGCCTAGTCCGGTTACAGAGTTGTTGTATCCAGGATTGTTAGTAAGCTTCTGAGCCCCTCAAGCCTTTCTGTGTTGGATGGAAGCCTTCTAGCTTATCAGTGGGAGTGGTAAGCACTAGGTAGCCTATCCTCTATGGGAAGAGCGAGTTTTGGCCCAGAAATTGTAGTTTATTTGGCCGTTTGGGCAGTTTTACATCTCTTTCAACTTGCTTGCTTAAAAGCCAATGTTTGTACTTGTTCCCCACCTTTCCTGTAACTAGTCTAGTCCAGGTACAGATTTGCTGTATCCAGGACTCTTTGTAAGCTTCTGAGCCCCCCAAGCCTTTATATTTTGGAGGGAAGCCTTCCAGCTTATCAGTGGGAGTGGTAAGCATTAGATAGCCTATCTACCACAAGAGGAGTGGTTCCTGGCCCAGAAATTGTAGCTACTGGCCATTTGGGCAGTTTTTTTCCATCTCTTTCAACGTTCTGGTTTAAGAGCCGCACTTGCACTTGTTTCCCACCTTTCCTGCAACTAGCCTAGTCCAGATACAGAGTTGCTGTATCCAGGACTGTTGGTAAGTTTCTGAGCCCAGCAAGCCCTTCTGTGTTGGAGGAAAGCCTTCTTGTTTATCAGTGGGAGTGGTAAGCACTAGGTAGCCTGTCTACCATGAGAGGAGAGGTTTTTGGGCCCAGAAATTGTACTTTATTGACCATTTGGACAGTTTGTCTATCTCTTTCAACTTTCTGGTTACATCTGTGCTTGTTTCCCACCTTTCCTGTAACTAACCTACTGGGTAGCACTAGAAAGCCTTAAACTGATACAAGCCTTCTAGCTTAGAAGAGAGACTTTGGAGTGATTAAGTATCAGTTTTCTGTACTTTCTTGCTGTACTTAATTGTTTTCCACCTAAATGCAGATTTTCCAGTGTTTAATGTGATTTAAAAGCTTGTTTTTTTCACATATTGTACTTATTTGACTGCCTGCACTTTTAAAAAGTTGTTTTTTGTTTAAATAATTTGTTTAACTGTTGTAGGCTACACACTAAAGTGCGATAGTCTTTTCTGATTGTTTGTAGTTGTTTAAAGCTATTTTAAGTGTATTTTTTTTACTGTTTTTGCCTTATCTTTTCAAAAAAAAAACAATTCCTTGTTTCCTACCTTTCTAAGCTATATAGTCCAGTTTTCAGGCTAGTGCTAAATTCAGGGCTATGATACTAGTTTCTGAGTTGCCCATAACTTACTTGGATAGAAGGAAGTTTCTCTGTTCACCTGTGAGAGAGGGGAGCTTTGAGCAACCTATCTGTTCCTGGAGGAGTGGTTCCAGCCCAGAAGTTAGTAGTTTATTGGCCATTTTGGGTTAATTTCTATCTCTTTCATTTCCCTACTATAAAAACTGCGTTTTCACGGTTTTGCACACTGGGCAGTGCTGGTTAGCTACGGTTAAATTATTTCCGGCTCCACTAAGTCTCCTCTTCAGTTTTTCCCTTGAAACTAGTCTAACTCTCAAACTAAGCACTCAAAAGCATCTTACAGCCCAGCACTTGCTCAGACCTAATAGCAAGCACTAATATACCTTGACACTGATTGCCCAGCAGGGCAAGGCTCTTTATTCACCCCTCACCAACCAAGCGACTAAGCAGCTCACCCTACTATTCAGGCATGACCAAAGGGCAACTTCAGGTGCACTCTCCAGTCCAGCTGGTGAATCTGGGTATCTGGTAACTGCCTCATGTACACAGACAACCCTCTCCTCCTACCACAAAACACTAACATATGCGAGAGATGCAATTATACAGCCAAACTGGAAGCTACGCTGTCTCCACCTAAGACTGGAACAGACAGTCAAGAGGAGAAAGTTAACACTTGCACCACACCTCCAGCCGCACACAGACCTACTAAAACAGCACTGGCAAAAAATATACATAAATACACAAAATCATACTCGGAGGCTCTAAATAAAAACCTGCAAAAGCATCAGAGACCTCCAAAGCAGACACCCAAACAACCCGCACCTCCCGTCACAAACCAGACAACACATAAAACACAAAATCAGTGTGCCGCACAATCACAGCCCTTAAGGCGAAATAACATACCTAACACACTAGTAATAGGTGACTCTATAGTCAGGCACACTGACGTCCCACTCACTAGGCTGGACAAGCAGAAGGTTACTGTTAGCTGCCTGTCGGGAGCCAGAATCCACCACATAACACAAGCACTCAGGTCACTCCAGAACAAGTACAAATATGACTCTGTCATTGTTCATGTTGGTGTGAATGACCTGAGATGTACCTCCCTGGTCTACATGAAAAGAGACATGGAAGAGCTCTCTTATCATGTAGCCCAGGCTGGTATGACCCTGACCCTGAGTAGCATCCTGCCTTCATCAAGAATGCTACCTCAGTATAAAGAAAAAAATGATCAATTTCAACAACTGGCTAACCTTATGGTGTCATTCAAAGGGGATCCAGTGTCTGTCAGCCTGGGACAACATGCTCGACAAGCCGCATTGCTTCGCAAGAGATGGCTTGCACCTGTCACCCCTAGGCTTTTGAATACTGGCCAAGACTCTTACTGCCCCTGTAGTGCCTTTTTTAGGCAAGGCTCAAAAGTCAAACCCACCTCTGTAAACAGCACAATTAACAAAAAACTATGGTTTATGCTACTCAATGCCAGGAGTTTAAATCTCAAAATACACCCACTCGAAGCACTCCTCAATATTGAGAATGTCGACATCTGTGCAGTAACTGAAACCTGGTTCAAGGCTTCAGAGAGCACCCCAGCACTACCGGGCTACAACTCATACCACATGTTTCGGCCACAGAACATGGACCAAAACACAAAGGGGGGGGGTGTATCCATATTCATCAAGGATACCTACACCTCCAGGTTAGTGGTGCAGCATGATACCTCTGAGATCATCCATGTGCAACTAACATCGGGCAAATCTGCAATGCAAATTGTGGCCTGCTACAGATCACCCTCCATGACCCAGGACCACCACTCCACCTTTCTGGAAACACTGGAAAACATGAAGGTTCTACAGAACACCCGGATATTGGGCGATTTCAATTACCCTACCATTCACTGGGAAAACTACTCGAGTATAAATTCCCAGACCCAGTGCTTCCTGGAATTCATCAACTCAAATTCCCTGAATCAGCTGGTAAACTCCCCTAGCAGAGGCCACAACATATTGGATCTGGTCATCACCAACATGGGTGACAGGTGTTCCACACCGAAGGTCAACCCGTCACTAATCACTCTGGATGTCCACACCCCACCACCACCCCCCAACTAAGGAAACCACAGTAAAAAACTTTTCTAAAGCAAACTTCACCTTACTTAAGACAGAGGTGGTAAGTTTCACAGCCCCCACGCTATAGGATAACGCTGCCCAAGATGCAGAAACCTTTACAAATGCACTCTATGAGCACCTACAAGGATGCATGGATCATGCCATCCCTAGCAAAACCAAGACTCACTCCTCTAAGATAAGGAAACCAGTTTAGTGGACCCCTGCAATAAACAGGCTATACAATAGAAGGAGGAAACTAGTTCAGAAAGAAAGCAAATCCCAAGAAGGAAAGACATCACTGATCAGTATCAGTAAGAAACTAAGGTCCCTCGTGAAATCATCCAAGGCTAACTTCGAAAGAAAAAAATAGCCAAGGATTCAAAAGATAACCACAAAGCCTTCTTTAGCTATGTTAAGAATCTAAGTGGCAACTGGCAGATATGCACTGAACTAGTGCAAAATAGCACAAAATATCCTGAACCTACTGATATTGCCAACATCCTGGCAGATAGAGTCAGTGCAAACTTCACCCCCCTCTCACCTCCAAAAGGGCCCACAGCAATACAGGAAAAGTGTCGTGCCCCCAAAATCACAGATGCACAGGTGAAAACAGCCCTTTCAAAAGCCAAAAACACAGTGTCAATGGGACCAGATGGTGTCCCAGGCTGCGTCTTGCATGAACTACAGAACGAACTAACCCCCCCACCTAAACACGCTGTTCAACCTCAGCCTCTCCACAGGCTACATGCCCATAGAATGGTGCACAGCAATGGTTATTCCTCTCCACAAAGGAGGGGCCACAACTGACCCTGGTAACTATTGCCCCATAAGCCTGACTAGCCTGGTCTGCAAGGCTATGGAGTGCATCATCATGGAACTCATTAACAAAGACATTAGGAACCTCCAAACACTTGACCTGACCCAGTTTGGCTTTGTTAAGGGCAAACCTGGTTGACTTCTTCAAGACAGTCACCAAGGCCATAGATGAGGGAAAGATGGTTCACACAGCCTACATTGACCTCGCCAAGGCTTTCGACACCATTCCCCACTCAGGTATTACAGAGAAACTCACCAGCCTGAACATAAACCCCTATGTCACGAGATGGGTTGCCAACTGGCTTACAGACAGAACTCACACGGTAAGAATAGCAGGCTCCAGGTCCGACTCTAAACCAGTCACAAGTGGTGTCCCACAAGGCTTGGTCCTGGGACCCCTACTGTTCGGCATATACTTCTCAGAAGTACAGGTAAACATAGGAGGACTATGGCTAACCAAATTCACCAATGACTGCAAACTGGGAGCCATAATTGACTCTCCAGCTGACACGGACATCCTCCAAAAGGGCCTTACGGAGATGGACAACTGGTGTCAAAGTCATGGCCTCAAGCTAAATGCCAAAAAATGCATAGTCATCCCATTTGGGAAAAACAAAACACCCACAAATTACCATATAGGTGGCAGCCCCCTTAATACAGAAGAGATAATAAGAGATCTGGGGACCCAGGTAGATAGTAATCTCTCCTTTGACAATCATATTGCCAAAGTAGTTAGGAAATCCTTCTATGTGGCCCATCTAATTACTAAAAGGTTCACATCTAGAAATAAAGAGGTTATAGTGCCCCTCTACTCGTCACTCATTAGATCCATCATAGAGTACAATGCCCCATTTGGGATGTACCTTACAAGACACTTCCAACAGCTGGAAAGACAACAAAAGTACCTCACCAAGAGGATTACTGGCCTCAAACATATGTCCTATGTGGCCCAACTGAAAAAACTCCGGCTGTACTCAGTGGCATATCGCTTACTCAGAGGTGATCTCTGCCTGACTTACAAAGCCATGTCCAACTCAGAATTGATGGACATGCTCCACCTAAAGAAATCCAAGTCACTGCGAGCCACGCGCTGTAGTGAGCTAAACCTCACCACAACAATAAATAGAACATGTTGGAGGGATAGATTCCTGTCACAGAGACTCCCCATGCTTTGGAACAAAATTCCAAATTACATCAGGCAGAGTCCCTCACTAACACTCTTCAAGAGAAACCTTGACGAGTGAATGGGTAACAGAAAATACACTCCTGGGATCACTTCATTGGTTCTGCTTGACAGAGGATCAGTTAATTAATCAATGGGGCAGCAAAAGCCGACACACTCTAGCTAGGCTTATATATGCCCTCGGGCAGATAGCCTAGTACCTACCTATGAACCTATGAACCTATCAGTATACCATTATATGCTATAATTCCTACACACCAATACCATCCTGTAAAGTACACCCTGCATTACTGTGAACCTGTGTTACAAGAATGTTATTGGGTTTATTAACATCTGATTAGTGAAAGTATATTAGGTTAAGCTCTGGAGGTTGAAAGGGCAACCCATCAACTACTTTATCTCTATGTGACTGGCAAGCCCTCTATACTTTCCATGTAGGGGAATTGAAAAAATATATTGAAAAAATATATTTAGGTCTGTCTGCTTACTGCTTCTTACTGCTTGCTCTTACTGTGGGATTTGAAGTCTTCTTAAGACACTCAGTCTTGCTGGCTGGAATCAAAGTCTGGTTATATTTGCATTCACAGTCTCGCATACAGAAACTTGCAGAATATACACTGATGAGAGAATATACTTTGCAGCACCTGTCTTTAAGAGCAGTAACCAATAACTTTTATAATAAACCAAACTGGACAAACGTTACAGCTTAAAAGTACTGTTCCAACTTTACTTCTGATATAGTACAGATGATGTGAGAGATATAACATTTACCTCAGAACACCAAATGTGTCCCTACCATACCCCTAACAACTAGATTTAATACAGACTTTTTATACATGTTTTAGTTAAACTCACACCCTCTAGGTTTTGGAAAGATACTGCCTTGATGACGGAAATGCTAACACATCTATTCTTGTTCAAATGCTGATAAGTAAACTGTCTTCAAGAAAACGCCTTGTGGATTAGAAAAGCACATTTTTAAACTTTCTTAGAAAAGCATGTCCTGTTGTCCAGTGAAAGCAGATTACATTCTTGTCATGTCTGTAAGAAGTTTAGCTTTCTTGATGTGTGTGTAATACACTCATAAGCAAGTTCCTTATTTTTTTAAACCACAGTCATTTAGTATGGTTGCTGATCACATATTACTAAACTCTGTTTCTGTATTTAAGCAAACTTTTTCTTTCAGCATATTTAATATCTAACAATTCCCTCTGTTTTTAAACATACTCAAAACATTTTATACTGATATGTATTTTTTATCACATTATATAGAAAACACAAGAAACAAACTTTTAGTCTTCTTTTGATCAAAATGCAATTTTACATAGTTAATACAATGATATTAAGTATTACTACCAAAACTGAATGTATTTAACTACTTTTTCTTTTGCAGACCATTCTGTGAAATTATTTTATCAGTTATGAGCTGTGTCTGCTTTAGTTTAACTTGATTAATTTATTCCTTTGCAATTACAGAATTTAATTTATGACTTAGAACTGTTTCATTAACTCTTTGCAACTTGTTGAATTAACTATAAGAGACAAGAACCATGTGCTACTGCAAGCATTTATACACTACTGAAAATGTACAGTTTCAATGTCATTTTAACCATAACATTGTGGTCATGTCTTTGAACTGCCCATTAACATCTTGGTAAAGTACAGAACTGGGCTTAGATAATAAATATTTGAAAGCAATTATTTTTATGTGCCAGATACAATGTAGAAGTATGTCATTGTTATGTACCAGATACCATGTAGAAGTATGTCCTTGTTATGTACCAGATACCATGTAGAAGTATGTCATTGTTGTGTACCAGATACCATATAGAATTCTGTCATTGTTATGTACCAGATACTATGTAGAAGTATATCATTATGTACTAGGCTAGGCCCACAAATATATTATATGGTGGTACGTGGTTCCATTGTTGTATATCTGTCTGCAGTCCACTTTAATGTGGCAGTCTCCTGACTCACATGATATGATTTCCTGTGTGCCATACCACGTGTAGTCCTTACAGTAAAAATGGTTGTTAATTCTACAAAGTTTGATTTCAATTGTAAGACATTTGGTCTCAGCATTATGTAATGTGACTTAGATTATATGATGTATAGCAATATATATGAAGTATAATGTTTGTTAATGTTAATACAGTTTGATTACTTTTGTATAAATGTAAATCTGCCTATGTCACAAGTGATAATTCAATGAAACTGTTTAAAAAACAAGAGTCCACTATTCCCTCTTTTGACAAACACATAATTGTTTTGTTGCTGTTGTTCTTTAACAAGCAATGCATTGTAAAATAAATCTATTCAAAAAGATTCGAGGCAGTGCAATGCCTTCCATCCTCCCCAAAACATAAAAAAATCTCCCAGACAGAGACGATGCACCCTATACTTCCTGCTTTAAATGAATTCTGGGACTTCTACATCTTAAAGAAAATAACAGACTGAATAGCAGTTTTAGAGTTAAGAACCATCATTTATGTGGGCTCTGATCTCTGAAACAGGAATATGCAAACTCTTTTCTCAGCAAACTGCCTGAACTCTGATTACTTTCCAGCAAGAAATGCATGAGCCACAAAGCTAAATGATTTCTTAATTAACACTTTTACTCAGGAGAAAACAACCACTGCCTTTCTGCAGCTGGGCCCAGTGTCCTACCGCAGAAATTGCAAATCTAATAAGCGGGATGTCTGTAATGTTGTTTCAGGCAAATAATTGCTTTGTCCTTCCATGAAAGCCACAGCAACACTGAAGTCTTTACCTTGGAAATGCACTTTCTCTCATTAATGTAAGCCACAAAACCTTAGTATATTCTTATAGTAATATACTGCAATATTTCAGCAGCTGAAAGAACATGACCAGATTGTCTTTGTATGTGATAAATGAAGCACAGAACATGTTTTTGTTATTTATATGTGTGTATTAATCAGTACTGAATCATTGCTGTAGTATCTGAGTTCCATCAAAACATTTGTAGAACATCGAACACAATGATTACGCTCAAAAAATGGTTAAATAATATCCCGGATAAGCACTACTACAAAGCGTGACCCGACCTTAAAAATGCTTAGAGGTTGTTAAGCACTCCCTAGGAGCTGTTAGCATTGAGTTTGTGCTAAAAGCAGACAGCACTGACTGGAAATCAGCAGCAGCATGCCATGAAACGGCTTTGTTTCAACTCCCATTTATGCCTGCAGTTTGTTAAGGTACACCCAGTACTTAGGGACAGTTGCTTCCCTTGCACAGGGAATATGTAAGACATCAACCACTTCCCCACTGCTTTAGCAGCTTTCAAAGCTGGTACAACACGTCATTTTTTTTAATCTAATTTTTCACTAACTAGTAGCACATGGACTACAAAAATTTATGATTGAATCTCTGATCGTAATGAAAAATTATGTGTTTTCGATATGGATGCCAAGATTCGCTCGAGGTAAATTTCTTAGCATCCATGTTTAGAACACACAATACACACGTTATGATCAGTGACCCAGTCGTAACCATCTATATTCATTTTAATGGGGGATACTTAATCACAGTCTTAGCAAACCAGGGTGTCTGGCTCCCTTATGAAATATCAAGGCTAATAATAATGAGTCATAGAATACCAAAAATGAAAAAAAAAGTCTGAAAGCACAGTAGAACAGCACATGTTGACTATTACTTTTCTCCTTTAAAGTTGTTTTTTGCAGAGGGGCAATCTCCCCCCCCCCTGCTCCCCACCCAATGAACTTATATATAACAAGTCTGTGATCACCAAACCTCGGAAAAAAGGGAATATTCAGAGGAACAGCAATCTCAGACTTAGTATACAAATCCACATTTTCATTTGCTCATTCTCACTGTTCTAAGACACATTGAAAAGTATTGTAATTTCAAATGGTTATCAGGGAGTCTCTTTTTATCATCCCATGTTTACTTTAGTGTTAGAACCACAAGTCAGCAAGATTGAGGACCTATATCTACATCTATACTCAAAATCAGGATTTCACATAAATACAACCAGTACAAATCACATAATGTTCTAATATTTGCTACAGCTTTAGATTCTGCATCACTCCCTCTTATTAAGTGGTGTTTGCAGAGTTAATACATAAATGTGTGTAAGTGTTAGGCCCTTTTATTAGGAAATAGCATAGGTAAGAACATTTTGTTAAAATTATCTTAAAATATTGCATTTTGATTGAACTGGGTGCTTTTAAAGCATTCATCAGTCTATTTTGGATCTACTGCAAGTGCTCACATGCAAGTATCTTGTGACACACTTACCCAATGTCAGTGTCTCCATAAGGTAAGTGCCCTAATGCCCAGTAGCCCGATCCTACTTAATTATCTAGCCCTCCTACCACCTGACCATGCTAAATTGCATAGCCTTACCAAAGCCATACCTCTAACCCTAAAACACTTGCCTGCTCCTTAACCTTAACCTGAATCCTCACTCCTTAACCCCAACTGTAAAACACCCTTCCTGAATTCTGCTCCCTAACCCTAAATTCACTGATCACTCCCTAAACCTAAAATCCCAGATAAAATCCCTTCCTTTGTTTCAGAGAAATGATACTTATCACTAGTGGGACTGTTAGCACTGGGGGATTTATAAATACTCCCAGTGTCATTGTAAAGGGTATGTGTTGGGCAAGGTGATAAAACACAATGTGTGAATGAAACATTTTATTGCTAAACACTGAGGATTGCATTTGTCTGAGATTGGGTGCAGCTTACCCAGGTGCTCATTAAAAGCAAGGCTTTCCCCACTTCCTTCCATTAAACCCAACATCCAGCCGTCCCCAGGGACCACCTCATTACCATTTCATGTTATCACAGTTCAGTTTTTGCCAGCCCTACTTCACCAGCCTGCCTGTAACCATATTCCAGCAGTTTTCTACATCTTTATTTACTTTATTTCATTGCTAACTTTTAGCCAATGCCATAAACATACAAACACACACACACGCACACACACGCACACACACACACACACACACACACACACACACACACACACACACACACACACACACACACACACACACACACACACACACACATTAAACAAAAAGAAAAGCACAGATCCTTGTATTAAGGTACAATAGTTTTCCAGCCTTAGAGAGGTAAGATGTCTCCCTCTCATAAGGAAAAACAATAGACCACAGGGAAAACTGGTACTTGTGAGCAACAAAGCTGCTGGCTGAGAATCCTAAAAAAAATCAGGAAAAAGGAACCATGCACCATAGGCAAGCTCAGCTTTGACTTCAGAGTAATAAAGCAATTATAACTTGCTTAGAAATCAAAACATGTCCATTCATATCACTGTTGCAGTATTCTTTACAATAGGGTAATCCCCTGCCAAGGGCAGCCTGACAACTGGCCAGTATACAAAAGCCTTTAAGTTGTAATGGGTACGCTGTATGTCACACATATGTTCCCAGCTCACAGCATAAGGTATAAAAGTGATGTCTGGACATACCATCCTCAGAACTTCTTTGCCACCAGTTCGAATCCCATCTTCAGTCTGAACACTCATTTGTCTGCTGGTTACCAAACTGCTTTTAGAGAAGTGCCCCATTGGGTGTTTTTTTGATTTTCTTATGTTTGTTTTGCCTTGTTCTGTTTGTTTGCTTCATGTCATCCAGAAAGGGAAAATGCCAGTATGGGAGGGAGATTCCTCATAAAGATCATTATGATCAGTGCTTGTTCTTTTTAGGTGCTTCCCACGACTTTATGTCTTGTGAGATTTGTCAAACTTTTATCCCAAACACGTTACATAGTCGACCTTCTTACATCGTGATTTACTTAGAGAACCAAAGACTTAAACTGTTGCCTAAAGACAGTATGGAAGGCTCTTCAGCCGTCTGTGAAGAAAAAGACCAAGAAAGCTCAATCGGATTCTTTGGCTGTACCACCTCCACCGGACGTCTCTCTTGAGGCGGGTGAAAGCCCAGAGGATCATCCAGTTTTCTTCTCAGATTCCTCTACCATGACCGCTTTGGGCGCTGTCATGGATCCAACTCCACATATGTCCACAGAGGCTTTGCAGACATCCACTTCAGATGTACAGGGGGTGTTCCTTGGATATTAGTGAGGGAAGAGATTTCCACTACAATTATAGAGTGTTGTCAGGGGTCAGAGCCTCCTAAATTATTTAAGGCTGACATCCCACTTAAAAAGAAGCAGAAGACTAAATAGATTTTGCCTGCTCTTAAAATCTTCAGAGTGAATGGCAAAACTTCACTCAAACCCTGTTTAATGCCCTTATGACTCTGAGGCCTCCACAGGGGGTTGCTGCTCCTGCTCCTCTTTGGTATTTTAATTTTCTTAAGAGGCCTAGGGATTAGGATTCCTCTGATGAAGATGCTGATTCTGGTGAAGAGTCACTTACTTATTCCTCTCAGGTTTCTTTTCCAATAGACTATGATTCTGAGGAAGAAGAGTCTATTAGTCCTGACTCTCCTTTTGAGGAGATTTCGTTTAGTGACACTATTTCCAGAATAATGGAATTTTTCAAATGGGACTGTGCTCAGGTGTCTGATATTCAGAAGAGGTACTATAAGCTTCAACAGATGGGGTCTTCTAGGCCCTCTGCTGTTCCTCCTTTTCTTGCTGCCTTGCTGGATGCGTTTTCCACTGGTTCTCAGGCTCTTGATTCCCAACCCCATGCTTCCACGAAACCTGCTACGTTTTATAAATTTAATTATTATTATTTTATTTACATTTGTTTACTGGGTAGTGTCCAACTGAGCTGGTAGCCCGTTTTCAGTAGAGACCTGGGGAGAAAAGCTCCACAAATACAATGCAGTTTAAACAATTTAAACAGTACAGCATTTACAATATTAGGGTTTGAGTAATGCCTTATCTAAATGTCAAAGTGAAAGTAGCTAAAAATATTGCACATAAGAAACTAAGTAGAATCTAAATTATAGATTATTTGTATGAAATTAGTAATAATATGAAGCTAATAGAGACTGCAAGTTTCTTTAAGTGTCCCTCTGCTGACCCTTGTGTGGTGTCAGTGGCATCTGATAAGCCCCACAAATTGGTGCCTTCAACTAAGTTGCTTCCATTTGATAAGGATAGCAGAACTATGGAGTGGCTGGGTAAGAAGGTATATACTTCTGCTACCCTGATCTTAAGAGCTTTTAACTATCAGACACACATGACTAGGTATATTTTTGGCTCTTCTCTCATAGGTAGGTACTAGGCTATCTGCCCAAGGGCATTTATAAGCCTAGCCAGAGTGTGTCGGCTTTCGCCGCCCCATTGATTAATTAACTGATCCTCTGTCAAGCAGAGCCAATGAAGTGATCTCAGGGGTGTATTTTCTGTTACCCATCCACTCGTCAAGGTTTCTCTTGAAGAGTGTTAGTGAGGGGCTCTGCCTGATGTAATTTGGAATTTTGTTCCAAAGCATGGGGAGTCTCTGTGACAGGAATCTATCCCTCCAACATGTTTAAATGATTTGTGCTGCAGTGGGACTCAAACCAGGAATGCCTGTTCATTAGGCGGATGCTCTAACCACTCCACTATTGCTGTGCTCTCTCAAGCTTGTTTGGCTATTTCAGAACTTCCTGATTCTGAAGGGAAGGCCTCTGCTCTTGTCTTGCTAGGGATGTCCTCCCAAGTTACTCGCCATTCCATTAAATGCAGCTATGATGCAGCTGATGCTTCATCTAGGGCTGCTGCTTTTGGATCTGTCTTGAGGAGGTATTCCTGGCTCAGACTTCAGACTTTACCTGATGATACCAAGGCTAAACTGATGAATGCTCCTCTGGATAATAAGCATTTGTTTGGTACTGCTGCTGCAGAGTTGTTTAAGTCCTTGCAAGAAAAGGGCAAGGCCTTACAGGAGTTGTAGCATATTTCTGTTTCACCTGTTACCAACTTTCAGAGGCATTACCCTAACAGGCTTGCCTTTGTCCATAGAAATCCTCCCCCCCCAAAAGTAAAAAGGGTGGAAGAAGGGTTCCCCCTGCTAAGGCTACCCAAACTTTTTCTACACAGAAGCCTCCTTTTCCTGACAAACCAAGTGCTGCCTGGCTATCCTTACCCTGTTCCTCTCAGTCACATTCATTTTTCTCTACTTCTTTCCTTTTCCCTTCCTTTTTGATTAAAAATCACCCAGGACCCCTGGGTTTTTGCCATCATTTGCCAGGGTTATTAAATGGTTTGGAAATCTCTTCCTCCATTTTTGGGCATTCCTCAGCCTCCTCAGGAACAGCTGTCTTTTTTTCCAGAGGTGCTTCAGGGCCTGTTGGCTCAAGGAACAATCCAGGTAGTTCTAACTCCTCAGAGGGGGAAGGGTTTTATTCCAGAATGTCCTTGGTCCCCAGGAAAGAAGGCAGCTGGAGACCTATTCTGGATCTTTCTCAACTAAACAGCTTTTTGAATATCCCTTCTTTTTGGATGCTGTCTCTTCAAACCTCATTTCCTCTGCTACTTCCTCAGGCTTTTCTAGATTCCTTGGATATCAAGGATGGTTATCTACACATTGCTATTCATCCCCTTTTTAGGAGGTTTTTATGATTCTCTGTTGCTTCCTGGCATTTTCATTTCTCTGCTTTGCCCTTTGGCCTCTCTACTGTCCCAAATGCTTTGTTCGTGTGGTTGTTTTCTGTGGGTTAAGAGTGATACAGGTCTTCCCTTACCTCCACAACCTGCTTATTCAGGCCTCCTCTCCAGAGATATTATTTCAGCATCTATACTTTCCTGTTTCTTTCATGAAAATCCTGGGTTTATTGTAAATTTCCAAAAGTCATTCCTGACGCCTTCTCAGAATCATGTTTTTCTGGGATGCAAGCTCCAGACTGTTTCAATGTTGGCATCCCTGCTTCCTTCCAAGGTTTTAACTCTGGCTGCTTTCTTTCAATCCCTTCTTCCTCTGGCTTTAGTTACAGTCAGGGAGTTTCTAAGGGCTCTGGGTTTCATGGCTTCCACCATTCCTATCTTCCCTCTAGCCAAACTCCAAATGAGAAAACTTCAGTAGCTTCTAAAGTCAGTTTGGCTTCAACATTCTCATCCTTTAGATTTTTTAGTTCCTCTACTTCCATGTCTCAAGCTGTAACTTCATTGGTGGATTTGTCAGTTGCCCCTCAACCCAGGGCTTCCATTTCAACTTCCAGTTCCCTCTCAGGAACTTTTCACAGATTCCTAGGATGTGGGGTTGGGGCCTCCTTCGGTCCTCTGAAAGTGCAGGGCCATTGGTCTCTTCGACAAAAGAAATATCACATCAGTATCAAAGAGACAAGAGCTCTTCTTCTGGCTCTGCAGGCTTTTCATTCTCTTTTCCTTCCAGGGCCCCTCAAGATTCCCACAGACAATACCACAGTGATGTCACATGTCAAAAAGCAATGAGAGGCAAGGTCGTATCTCCTATGCAGGTTAGCCCTCAGCTTTGAGATCTGGCTATCCAGTATCAGGTGACCCTTCAAGCAGTTTACATTCCCACAGATTAGAATATAGTGGTAGATTCTTTGAGCAGGTCCATAACACAATCCCACAAATGGATGCTTCACAGGGATGTGCTTCTGGACATTGTCCACCAGTGGGATACTCCATAAGTAGATCTATTTGCCCCCCTGTACAGATGTCCTCTATTTTGTGCCACAGTACTATGCCCTCTGACTTGGAAGGTGGATGCCCTCTCTTTTTCTTGGAAGAGGATGTTTCTTTATGCCTTCCCTTCCTCTCATTCAGAAAGTTCTATTCAAGATAAAACAGGATGCTCCCAAAATCTTGCTGGTGACTCCCTTTTGGCCCAGACAGCATTGGTTTCCTCTTCTTCTCCATCTAGCCAAGGGCAATCATCACACATTATCTCACAGGGTGGACCTACTCACATAGGTTCATAGGTTGGTACTGGGCTATCTGCCCGAAGGCATATATTAGCCCAGCCACGTTGTGCGGTATTCACCGCCCCTTTAGTAGTTCCCTAGACCCTTGTACTAGTAGCTGGTACCCTTGGCCCCTATCTAGTAGTGCTGTTGGTGTGATCCCCGGTGTGAACTTTCTGTTACCCATCCACTCATCAAGGTTCCTCTTGAAGAGCGATAGTGAGGGGCTCTGTCTTATGTAGATTGGGACCCTGTTCCATAGTAAGGGAAGTCTCTGCGAAGGGAATCTATCCCTCCAGCATGTTCTATTCATTGTTGTGTTGAGGTTTATATCCCTAGAGCATGTAGCTCGAGTAGATTTGGTTTTGCTAAGATGGAGCATGTTCAACAATTCTGGGTTGCACATGGCTCTATACGTTAGACAGAGATCGCCTCTGAGAAAGCGGTATGCAACAGAGAACAGTCTTAGCTTTTTCAATCGTGCTGCATAGGGCAACTGTTTGAGGCCAGTAATCCTCTTGGTTAGGTACCTTTGTGGTCTCTCCAGCTGCTGGAGATGTCTAGCCAGGTACATTCCAATTGGTGCATTGTACTCAATAATGGGTCTGATGAGGGAAGAGTAGAGGGGCACCATTACATCCTTAGATCTTGATGCGAACCCTTTCGTGATCAGATGGGTCACATAAAAGGATTTTCTAACCACTTTGGCAACATGGTTATCAAAGGAAAGCTGACTATCTACTTGGATCCCTAGATCCCTTATTTCTTCTTCAGATTTCAGGGGATTACCTCCTATGTTGTAGTTTGTGGGTACTCTGTTTTTTCCAAAGGGGATTACTAAGCATTTTTTTGCATTTAGCTTGAGACCATGGCTTTGACACCATGCACCAGTCTCATTTAGGCCCTTCTGGAAGATCGCCATGTCAGCCGGAGACTCTATTATAGCACCCAGTTTGCAGTTGTCCGCAAACTTAGTCAGCCACAGCCCTTCCGTGCTTGCCTGTACTTCTGAGAAGTATATGCCAAACAGGAGGGGCCCCAGGACAGAGCCCTGAGGCACACCACTCGTTACTGCTCTGGATTCGGACATAGATCCCGCTACTCTTACTTTATGGGATCTGTCTGAGAGCCAGTTTGCGATCCATCTTGTGACATAAGGGTTTATGCCCAGGCTGGTGAGCTTATCAATAATACCTGAATGGGGAATGGTGTCAAATGCTTTAGCAAGGTCAAGGTAAGCCGTGTGTACCTCCTTTCCCTTATCTATAGCCTGAGTAACTGTCTCAAAGAAATCCACCAGGTTCAGGAGGCATGATCTGCCCTTGACGAAGCTGAACTGTGTGGGGTCCAGCGACTGGAGGTTCCCATACCATCCCATACCATAAGGCAAGGGATCTCTCATCCATCCCCACCTGTCCACTCTTCAACTGACATTGTGGGTGAAAGGGATTTGATCCCCTCCAGACACCTTTTTTCTGAGGACATGCTTCAGGTCCTGCAGGAGGCCAGGAAACCCACTGCTAGGTAATCTTATTTATCCAAATGGAAAAGGTTTTCTGTTTAGAGTCTTTCTCATAACCTGGATCCACTTACTATATATGTTCCTTTGGTTCTCTCTTATTTGTGTGAATTGCTCAATGCTGGTTTGGCATATTCTTCTGTTAGGGCCCACCTATCAGCTATCTCTGCTTGTCTGCCTTTGACTCCACCTTTAGCCTCTAGATTTGAGGCCAAACAGTTTCTTCAAGGTGCCATTTACATTAAGTCTTCCAGGACGCCTATTCCTCCTTCCTAGGACCTTAATTTTGTTTTCGAAAAATTGACTCAAGTTCCTTTTGAGCCTGCTGTTTTAACTTCATTACAGGATTGTTCTTGGAAGAGTGTTCTTCTTTTGGTCCTTACTTCTGGCAGATGGGTGTCTGAGCTGCGCCCTTATGGCAGTTCCTCCTTTTTTAGTTTTCCATAAGGACAGGGTGTTCCCTTCATACTAATCTTCTTTTATGCCCACTGTGGTTAATGAGTTGTCTCTTAATTAGTGTATTCATTTGCCCAATTTTTTTCCTTCTCCACAGTCTGCTAGAGAGAAGGTTTTGCATACCTTGGATTTGCACAGACAACTCAGATATTATTTGGATAAGACTAAAGCTTTTCATAAATCTGAACAGCTTTTTGTTTCTTTTCATCCTAGGTTTTTATATTTGGCTGTTTCTAAGAAAACCATTTCTTCTTGGATATCTAAAGCCATTTCTTTTTGCTATTCTTTTCATGGGAAGAGCCTTCCTTCTTCTTTTAAGGCTCATTTTGCTAGGGCTCTGGCTTCTTCTGGTGCTTTTTTCAAGGGTTTGGATACTAATTCTATTCTTGAGGCAGCTACCTGGACTTCTGTGCATACCTTTACCAAGTACTATAAGTTGGATTTGATTTCTAGGGCCAGAGCTGGCTTTGCCAGGGCCATTCTTCATGGCTTCCTATAGGGCTCTGCTGGCCATTCCTTCTCCAAGTCTTCTTCCTGAGCTATTGCACTCTCCCTATGTAAAGAATACTGCAACAGTGATATGGAAGGACATGGTACAATTGTATAAAAACGTACCATAACAGTAGATGTCATTCTCTTCACTGTTGCAGTATTTGCTTCCTCCCTCCTCCCCAGTCCTTTTTTCTTCTGGATGTGCTTGTTACCTACTAGTATCCTTGGACTGTCATTCCTACTGGGGCTTTTCAGTTCTGAGGATGGTATATCCAGACGTCACCTTTATGCCCTATGCCATGCATGAAGAACATATGTGTGACATGTGGAGTACCCATTACAACCTAAAGGCTTTAGTACACTGGCCAGATAATGGACTGTTCTTGGCAGGGGATGCCCCTATTGCAAACAGTACTGCAACAGTGAAAAGAAGGACATCTACTGTTATGGTAAAATTAATTTATTTTATTTATTTATTGACATTTGATTACCAGGAAAGTCCGACTGGGTAGAAGCCTATTTTCAGCAGCAGCCCGGTGAGAAACTCTCCAAATTAATACAAAACAGTTTAAGAAAAATAACTATATAATCTTTAGAAATAAAATTTTATTTATTTTTTTTTATTTTACATTTGTTTACTGGGAAAGTCCGACTGGACACAGGTCCATTTTCAGCGGAGGCCTGGGGAGAAAAGCTCCGAAAAACAGTACAGTACAAAACAAAAGAGCGTCACTGTAGAAACATAAGAAGAAACATATCAATACATATTAATAATATAATCTAGCATGCTTAGCAGAGAATAACATCTCTCTAAACTATTTAGTAATAAGTCATTTTTGATATCAAATTTATCAAATATGAATACTTGAGAAATTACAAATAAAATGTTTTTTTTTTTGCATGACTTTGACTGATGAGTCAGTTGGAACTGTAGGGGATTTATCATTTGATAAACCAGTAGAGAATGAAAGGGGGCAGCCATTTGGTCCTTAGCAGAATCCCAGCAACAGTGCAGTGTTATGGCTTAACCTGGGGAGTCGCATGAGCAAAGCCAGTTATTTGAGTAGTGGTTTTTGAGACGTTTTTTAAATTGGGAAGTAGAGTTGGTAGAGGTTAAGTGTTTTGGAAATGAATTCCACGTTCTGGCAATAGAACATGCAAAGAGAGATTTGCCAGCATCATTTTTATGTTTGATGATATTTATGTGGTTGTGATTACTAGATCTTAAGGGTCTGTAGGTGGTATAGAGGTTGATTAGCTGCTGAAGGGCTGGGGTTTTGTCAGGGAGGTAGTACAGCGTGTGAGCTATTGAAAGTTGATTGAGTAGGAGGAGTTGAGGTAGCTCAAGCCAGTTCAGTTGCTTGAGGGCTAGACAGTGATGGGATATATGAGAGGCATCAGTAGCAAACCTGGCAATCTTATTGTAGCATGATTCCATTTTGGTTAATTTGGTGTGGTGAAGGTTAGTTAAGATAGGGGAGGCATAAAGAAGAATGGATAAGAGATGGGTTCTTGCAATAGTTGCTTTGGTATATTTAGTGAGGAAATGTCTGTTCCTGTAAAGGAGACCAAGCTTTTTGTTAACTTTCTTGATTGTTTGGGCTATGTGTATGTCAAATTTCAGATTATTGTTGATTTCTAAGCCTAATAGTTTTGTGTGTGAGGTTGGGGTGATTTGTATATTACCTTTAGATTTTATGGTAAAATCATTGTTTAGTGGAGGAGACCTACCTGGGCTAAAGAGGATGAGTTTGTTTTTTTTTGGGATTAAGAATAAGTTTGATGTCAGTGAACCATGTTTCAGCTAGGGTAAAGTTGTGTTGGGTTATGTTTTTTAACTCGTTTAGGGTGGGGGCGGCACTTATAATAGTGGTATCATCTACGTATTGCACTACTGAGGCAGAGAGTGAGCATGAGGCTGTCTGGTTAGTAAATAGTGAAAATAGCAAGGGACCGAGGATGAACCCTTGGGAGATGCCTATGGCAACTAGCAAAAGGGAGGACAATTGGTCTTGCCAAAGAACTGCCTGCTGACGGTCTGATAAATAGTTATTGAACCAGGATATGGTAGAGGAGCTTATGTTAGGGGTAGTTAGAGTTCTAGGAGCATGCTATGGTTAATCATATCAAAAACTTTGGGTACGTCTAAAAATATGAAGGAGACGAATAGTCCATTGTTTCTATGTTGATTGACAATGTTGGTGAATGAAAGTAATGCTGTGGTGGTACTATGGAAAGGTCTGAAGCCGTGTTGGGATTTGGATAATAGGTCATTTTTAAGAGGTACTGCATTAGTTGGGAATGAACTACTCTCTCTAATATTTTTGATAAAGGTGATAGAATTGCAATAGAGCAGTAGTTGGTAAGCTCAAGGGAGTTGCCCCCTTTGTGCAATGGTATAATATGTGATATTTTTCAAGAGTGAGGTACTTTACATTCTGCTATTGACCTATTTATAAGAATAGACACAGGATAGGCTATGGTTTCAGCTGTTATTTGTAGGAAGTCTGCTGGCATATTGTCAGCTGCCAGTGTGGTTGGTTTCAGCTTTTTGAAGAGTTTAGCAATAGTATTAGATGAGACTGGGATGTACAGAAAAACTGGAGGAGTTGTTTTTTGTACTGAAGTGGGGAGAGGTCTCTGTTGGTATGGGGCTACTAGTTGTGTTTTGTGTGTTGGCTAGGGATTGGACTGTTTCAGTAAAGAATTTATTAAATTGGGTAGGGATGTTGTCATGGTTGTTTTGTAATATAGGGGAAGGAGTGGTTGATTTTCTTGGGTGTAGTAAATTATTTATAGTTGCCCAGAATTTTGGGGGGTTATGAGCGTATTTTTTTGCATGGTTTTATGGTAGTTAATTTTATCAAGTTTTATAAGTTTTTTGGCTCTGTTGCGGAGTACTTGATAATTCTGTTTTAGGGTAGTGGTTTTTAGTTTGTGAAATTGTAACCAAGCTTTGTCTCTTTCTTTCATTAAAGTTCTAGAATCTTTTGTTAGCCATGGAGTGTAGTTAGTTTTGGTTCTAATGGTTCTGGGGGGTGCATCACAGTTTAAGATTTGTAGGAAAGTTGAGTTAAAGTACTGCAAGGCTTCATCTAGAGATAGTTGTATTAGAGGAGTCCAGTTACAGCATTTTAGTGAGTTGATTAGATTATTGGCTCTAAAGTTTTTTTTGTTATGTACTACTCTGAGGATGGGTTGTTTATTCTGGTGGGATCGGTTCCTAATTAAGAAGGTAGCTTGATGGTCACTCAGACTGTCAGGAAGACAGCCCGATTCTTGAGTCAGAGTGGGGTCTGATAGAAGAATCCAGTCTAAGATGGATTGGCATTTGGAGGTTTTATCAATTCTTGTGGGGGCAGATATAATCTGAGTAAACCCATGTAAGTTAATGTGGGTAGAGGGATTTTGGCTGACACAGTCAACTAGAACTATGGTTTCTTGTGGAAGGGAATGCGATAACCAGTTGAATAGGTTTTCTAGTATGCTAGAGTTATTGCCTGGTGGGATATATCCACCTGCTATAATTATTTGTTTGTTGGGGTTAAGTTTTAGTTTGGCTGGGATTAGTTCTACATCTTTGACTTCTTGGGAATGACACTCAAATTGTTCAATAGTGAGGTGGTTTTGGAATAGTATTGCTATACCCCCTCCCTTTTTTCCTGATCTGTCTCTACGTATAATATTGTAGCCAGGGACAGTAATTTCATTGTTGTGCTGAGAAGAAAAAACATCTGCAGTTTAAATAATTATATTAGTTTAGACATAATATAAAAACATTGATTAAGAATCGATATAAGGTATATGACAATCATTTAATATTTAGAGAAATTTTAGACAGTTTGTAGAGAAATTAAAGGTAAGTTAGTCTAATACAAACAGAAATTGCAATATGAAGTGAGGGAAAAACAGTCTTATGGTACATTTGGAGACAAAGTCAGGGAAGGGAATTAGCAGTAAAAGTGAAAAAGGGAGAGTAAAGAGGTATAAGGAATGAAAAGTTACTTGTTCACATTTAAGGACATAGTTTATCATTGTTTTGAGCAAGAATAGAGACACATTTTAGCTAGGAAGTCTTTCAGAGTGATTTTGAAAGATGGGTGGGAGGGTATAGATCTGATGGATACAGATAAGGTGTTCCAGGCCTTACCAACCTTGTACAACTACAGACAATGTCCAGTAGATCTGCTAGGTCTGTAGACAGACAGGAGTTTTTGGTCCCTGGATCACAATGATGGACTGGGAACATAGTTGTGTAGAATGTTTTTAGTGCTGGACAGGCAAATGGATGCTGGATAATTTTATAGGTGGTAAGACGTGTATATGTTAGTTGATGTGACAGTTCTAACCAAATTTAGGCTTTTCAGTGCTATACAGTGGTGGGTTCTGAAAGGGCTATGTGCTGCAAATTTAGCAACTTTGTTATAGCATTGTTCAAATTTTAATTTTTGTGAGGCCTGGAGGTTAGTAAGGATGGGAGCACCATAAAGAAGAGTGGGAAGAAAATAAGTAGTGGTATGTGTAGTTTTAGTTGTGTCAGTGAGAAAGTTTTTGCTCTGTAAAGCATCCCTAGTTTTTGATGAGTTTTTCTTACACAATTTTGTATGTGCAAGTCAAATGTCAGACTATCATCCACTATCACCTCTAATAGTTTGCTATGAGAAGTGACTTCAATGGTTGTATTATCAAGAAAGAGGAGTTTAAATTTTGTTTTTTCATGAGCGAGTTTTGATGTTTTCGTGAGATTTTACACAACTGTACTTTCTTTATTAAAAAACAAATAGATGAGTGCTTTCGTCTTTAAACTTCATCAGATCTAAATCCAGTTTGCATTACATGCAATATTTTTCTGCTTTAACAGGAGATCATTGTTAATTAACTCAAACTGAGGTCATAAATGTATGCTATAGGCTGTTCATCTAAGCTACAATAGGATAAATCTCATCTTTCATACCTGTTCTGCATATCGACTGCTATTGATAGCTAATAGGTTATAGCTTGTGTGCTGTAATCCTATCCTATGTGGCTAGTGACTAATTGATGCACTTTATATAAATCTTGTCCCTGGCTATGTATAACTATTAGTCCATCGTAATCAAGTCTGTCATGTACACATATTATTTAGTGGAGTTAGCCATATGAATGCACTTAATGCCATTATACTGTTTTACACTGATATGATGAAGCCTTACCTACTTATTGGTATTTAAAGCACTTCAGACTCCTGAGGTTATTATTTTGTTTTTTTTCCTTACTTGCATCAGTTTCAATAACAGCAGCAAACTGATGATGTTTCTCAAGCCAAAATGTCCCTTTTACTTCATGTCAGCATAGTCACCGTATCATAATTGTATCCCTCAGTTTATGCAATAAACCTGCTTAGCCTCAGTTTATGTGGCCTGAGGCAGAGCTGTCTTCCTGTCCTGTTTAAATTCACCACTTCCTATTAATTAGCCCTAGCTTCATACATTTAGTTTAAGTTTCTTTTCAACAAAAATTCACATATTTGTGATATCCCCCCCATCACAGACTTAGCTTATATTTGTTTGCAACCTGTAACATCTACACTGTTTTAGTATGCAAGACTATTGGCAGTGGACCCATCTTTATATTACACTTAGTGTTTCTTCGTACTGTATTAACAATCCATTAATTATTTTTTACTTGTTTCAGTTATAGATAGATTAACATCTTGCTCATACTTAATGATCAGTAACTTCAGTACACTACCAAGGACTAGACAGTCCATACAGTACACCACCAAGGACTAGATAGTCCGTACAGTACACTACCAAGGACTAGACATCATTGCACACCTCCAAAGACTAGACAGTCCATACAGTACACTACCAAGGACTAGATAGTCAGTACAGTACACTACCAAGGACTAGATAATCCGTACAGTACACTACCAAGGACTAGACACTCCATACAGTACACCACCAAGGACTAGATAGTCCGTACAGTACACCACCAAGAACTAGATAGTCAGTACAGTACACTACCAAGGACTAGACAGTCCATACAGTACACCACCAAGGACTAGATAGTCAGTACAGTACACTACCAAGGACTAGATAGTCCGTACAGTACACTACACTACCAAGGACTAGACAGTCCATAAAGTACACCACCAAGGACTATATAGTCTGTACAGTACACTACCAAGGACTAGATAGTCCATACAGTACACCACCAAGGACTAGATAGTCAGTACAGTACACTACCAAGGACTAGATAGTCCGTACAGTACACTACCGAGGACTAGATAGTCCGTACAGTACACTACCAAGGACTAGACAGTCCGTACAGTACACTACCAAGGACTAG